>NC_091180.1:29395394-29667894 GCF_040958095.1 Procambarus clarkii
CAAAATAGCGAGCAGAGCTCTCAATCTGTGCCGAAGAAGTGGGACCGCTTACTGGCAGGAGCATAGTAAGACTGCATTATATATTTCTCAAATATATTGTACTCTCACAAAATTTAAAGATGAATTGAATGATCGTATTATTGGTTGTTTTAAATAAATGATACGTGTATCCCACAGATGGCTGCAGTTGGACGAGTTTAACCATGCAATGTTAATGCGATTTCTGCCCGAAACGCTTTGCGTAATAGTGGCTTTAGGCATTGTATGTACTAGCTCTATCTATAAATCCATCAATGTTTGTATCACACCTTGTATGTATGTACTTTACCTGAATAAACATTTGAATTTGAATTTTGAATGTTACTTACGTTCTTAGTGACGTCGCTGATGTGAACTTTGTCGAGTTGACAAAGGGCGGCCTCGAAGAAACCCTTGTCGATCTTGTCCCAGAGCCAAAGAGGGAAGTAGTAGATGACGGCCTGGAGCACGAGCACCATGGGCACCCACTGGTAGTAGGCGTGACGCCGCAGGTCGGCATCTTCCTTCACGCCGTCGATGGTCTTGCCCACCTGCAAGGGTCCTACTCCAGGGTGGGCGGCCGTCTGCAAGTAGGCGGGAGAGTCAGTTTCATGGCCATCAGGGCTGTTGCCAGCGGTGGTATAGTGTTGACTGGATAGATGTATAGCAATAAGTTAACAAATAATTACATTGGTTAAGAAGAGAAATATGTAAAGGCAGTTACGGGCTCGCTATAACCCGTGCTAAATGGACATTTCGTTCTGAGTAGGTAAATCTAAAACAACTAACAAACGTAAAGACAGGTTACGTTAGAGGGATGTTGATCTCTGCAACAGTTACAGTATCAACATGTAAATACACGCACCACTCTTTAACATCCCCTGGATTAATCAAGACCCATGTGGTGGCCGTCACAGCTGACACAGACCCATGTGGTGTCCGTCACAACTGACACAGACCCATGTGGTGTCCGTCACAGCTGACACAGACCCATGTGGTGCCCGTCACAGCTGACACAGATCCATGTGGTGCCCGTCACAGCTGACACAGACCCATGTGGTGTTCGTCACAGCTGACACAGACCCATGTGGTGTCCGTCACAGCTGACACAGACCCATGTGGTGTCCGTCACAGCTGACACAGACCCATGTGGTGGCCGTCACAGCTGACACAGACCCATGTGGTGTCCGTCACAGCTGACACAGACCCATGTGGTGTCCGTCACAGCTGACACAGACCCATGTGGTGGCCGTCACAGCTGACACAGACCCATGTGGTGGCCGTCACAGCTGACACAGACCCATGTGGTGTCCGTCACAGCTGACACAGACCCATGTGGTGGCCGTCACAGCTGACACAGACCCATGTGGTGTCCGTCACAGCTGACACAGACCCATGTGGTGTCCGTCACAGCTGACACAGACCCATGTGGTGCCCGTCACAGCTGACACAGACCCATGTGGTGGCCGTCACAGCTGACGCAGACCCATGTGGTGGCCGTCACAGCTGACACAGACCCATGTGGTGCCCGTCACAGCTGACGCAGACCCATGTGGTGCCCGTCACAGCTGACACAGACCCATGTGGTGCCCGTCACAGCTGACGCAGACCCATGTGGTGCCCGTCACAGCTGACGCAGACCCATGTGGTGCCCGTCACAGCTGACACAGACCCATGTGGTGCCCGTCACAGCTGACACAGACCCATGTGGTGCCCGTCACAGCTGACACAGACCCATGTGGTGCCCGTCACAGCTGACGCAGACCCATGTGGTGCCCGTCACAGCTGACACAGACCCATGTGGTGCCCGTCACAGCTGACGCAGACCCATGTGGTGCCCGTCACAGTAAGGTGAGGTAAAACTAAGGCAAATTTATCTTTAGTGACGTGCTCACGGCGGCATTGAGGTCGACGAGGGTGAAGGTAGAGGCGATGAAACAGTAGGTCTCTATGGCCTTGTGCTCCTGCTTCTCATGGCCCGTGATGCAGTTGATGTTGTCGCCGATGTAGTTCTTGGCCGTGACCAGGACGCAAGCCATCAGGGTGATGAACATGCAGGCCTTGGCCGCGAAGAACGCCAGTGACGACACCCGGGGCTTGGTCAGCCTGGGGGGTCACACCAGCACGGGATTACACGCTATATTGCACACCAATATTATTTCATTCCCACGTGAATGCCCTTGTAACAACCTCATGAAGCCAATATTTGTAAGTTTGACGTCAGAACCAAATGAGTGAGAGATGGTGGATTGAATTCGTGTGGATGTATGGTTGGAAAAGTAAACTGGAAACAAATTGACTGTGAGGGTGGAGGCAGATTGTGTGGTATTTCAGTGACTCAGATTGTGTTCACGATCACCTGTTGACTTACCCGGATGTTGTGATCTGCTTTTTCAGATCACCGAACACGTCAAACATCTTGAATTATTATAAATGTGTGGTAGGCGGAAGATGGCTGCCTGTAGAGGTAGTGGTGGTTGAGAGAAGCCTCACCAGCAGTGAAAGGTGTCCTCACAGGGAAGCAGATCAGCACTGAACACGTCTTCCACTAAGCCAGCGTCTGAGTGCCATCACTGATAGTGACAGATACCAACACGCGGCCTGATAGTGACGCCAACATCCTCTCTGATAGTGTTATGACCAGTGTCTTATAGTGGTAGTACCACCACCATCATTGACTACTAAACACCCACCACAGGACAGGTGAACATGACCACCTTCAACCCACCACAGGTCAGGTGAACATGACCACCTACAACCCACCACAGGTCAGGTGAACGTGACCACCTACAACCCACCACAGGTCAGGTGAACGTGACCACCTACAACCCACCACAGTCTGATGGGGCAAGAGCGGTACACGGGTAATAAGAGTGTTATCATCACTGACGACTAACTGAAATCTTGTGAGTCAAGCGGAGGATAAACGGCTGGATCACGTCACCTGACTCATGTACTCATACACCACACCACCTACACCACCACCTACACCACACCACCTACACCACACCACCTACACCACACCACCTAAACCACACCACCTACACCACACCACCTAAACCACACCACCTACACCACACCACCTACACCACACCACCTACACCACACCACCTACACCACACCACCTACACCACACCACACCACCTACATCACACCACACCACCTACATCACACCACACCACCTACACCACACCACACCACCTACACCATACCACCTACATCACACCACCTACACCATACCACCTACATCACACCACCTACATCACACCACCTACATCACACCACCTACACCACACCACTTACACCACCCCCACCTACACCACACCACCTACACCACGCCACCTACGGTATAATACCTTTCACTACCGTAGGTAATGTTATCAAGGGCAGGAGGTGTTATCTGATAACTAAGAGGAGTGTCTGATGTGGCTCAACCACGTCCAGAGGTGGTGATGTGGCTCCTGGTCCAGGAACCCGCCACCACCAGCCACACCACCACCAGCTACACCACCACCAGCCACACCACCACCAACCACACCACCAAGAGCCACACCACCACCAGCCACACCACCACCAGCCACACCACCACCAACCACACCACCAAGAGCCACACCACCACCAGCTACACCACCACCAGCTACACCACCACCAGCCACATCACCACCAACCATACCACCAAGAGCCACACCACCACCAGCTACACCATCACCAGCCACACCACCACCAGCCACACCACCACCAGCTACACCACCACCACCAGCTACACCACCACCAGCTACACCACCATCAGCCACATCACCACCAACCACACCACCAAGAGCCACACCACCACCAGCTACACCACCACCAGCCACACCACCACCAGCCACACCACCACCAGCTACACCACCACCAGCTACACCACCACCAGCTACACCACCACCAGCTACACCACCACCAGCTACACCACCACCAGCTACACCACCACCAGCTACACCACCACCAGCCACACCACCACCACCACCTACACCACCAAGAGCCACACCACCAGCTACACCACCACCAGCTACACCACCAGCCACACCACCACCAGCTACACCACCACCAGCTACACCACCAGCTACACCACCACCATCCGGCTAACCTAACTGATCCAGGTACAATCCAGAAGGGGGGCAGAAATAGCCTAAGCTACTCTATCCCTTCGAGATGTATTTTATTGTCTCAATAAACGTACTTGAATTTGAACAATTCAGATCCTGTACCCCTGGGAAGAAATATTAATTGTCATAAGCGCATATGGTATTAGTATAGAACTTCTTGGAATGTGGAATTAACAGGTACATATAAATACCTGTACTGAAATCTCTGAGAATTTGGAGGAATTATATTACTTTTAATATAATTGCTATATAACAAATAGGAGAGATGCTAGGATACTGCCTTCTGGCACTCCTACGTTTCATGGTAGAGGGGGTGGGGAGGTTATCTCACTGATGGCTACATATTGGTGTCTGTTATTAAGATATGATCGAATATTGTTCAGAGCAAGGGCCCCGAATTCCACAGTGGTGAAGTTTATGAAAGAGGTAGTTATGGTTTACACTATCAAAGGCCTTTCTCAGGTCAATGAACAGGCCAATTGGGAACTCATATTTGTCAAGGGCTGTGTTTACTATATCAAGCAACCTAATAATGGCATCATTAGTACTCTTTTTTGGGGATCGGAAGCAAAACTGGCAAGGGTTCAATATGCTGAACTTTACATGGAAAGAGTAAAGCTGTTTATAAATATTTTTTTCCCATATTTTGGATAAGATCGGTAGGATCGATATTGGTTTGTAATTGTGTATGTCAGCTGTCTTGCCTCCTTTATGAACCGGCGTTAATCTTGTTTTTTATTAATGATATCAGGAAATGTATGACATTAGAGATTTGTTGAATAGCAGAGCTATAGAAAGTGCCAGAGCAGGGGGCAGCACTATATACCATAGATGGTATTTCACTAAGGTCCACTATTTCATGTTCCTAGCTTTGGTTTTAAGTGAGTAAATTATGACTATAATGTCTGTCGGGCTGATTGGTAAAAGGAGTAGAGAATTAGGATAGCTGCCTGTGAAATATGTAGTAACGTGTTTGGGTCTCTAGGATTTTTTTGGCAAGATTAGCACCAACTGATGAAAGGAAGCTATTAAATTTAGTTGTCATTTGTAAGTCTGTTGCAAGTGTGTAACCATCTTTGGAGAGTTTCATCTGTTTATGTGATTGTTGTTTAGATCCTACGATGCTAGAGATGGTTTTCCATGTGCTTTTCATGTTTTCTTTTGCTTTTTTGATTCTATCCTCATAATAGGAAATTTTCGAATTCAAATTCAAATGTTTATTCAGGTAAAGTACACACATACAAGGTGTGATGCAAACATTGATGGATTATACATTGATGATTTGGATTATAACATTGATGGATTTTAGCTCTTCTTACTATACTGGTGAGCGTTGATGATTATCTTTTAACTAGTTCTTTTGTAGCTAGGCCCCTAAATTTTTTTTTACATATTCGTGTTTCTTGATGGCCTTACAATTAAATATTAATATTAAAATGAACGATTAAATAATACCTGGCTCACAAATTGCGTTGAGTATGTGAAGTTGACTTCATAATAATTAACTGTACTGCCCCCTAAAAATTGTCTAAATTGCATAATTTGGTATGGTCTTTACTTAGCCATGTTTTTATTAAGATAATGAGAGTTTAGTACTTAGTGCTTCTAGTGGTGCATTTATTTTATAAAAATGTTTATTAAGCGATCTGACATTTTGGTTGAATACTGATAGGCTAGTGTTATTCTGAAGTAATATAAGTTCAACGTAAGGTTACCTCAAAGTAAGGTAAGTTAGGAGTAAGGTAACCTCAATGTAAAATAACATTTAGGTAAGGAACCTTAAAGTAATATAAGGAACCTCAAGGTAAAATAACCTCAAGATAAGGAACCTCGAAGTAAGGAACCTCAAATTAACATGATCTCAGACCTTTGTCGTGATCCCAAATATTCAAAATACTTGTAATCGATGTTTTGAGTTGATTATCAATATTATCTAATAAGTGTAAATAGCTTTGAGTATTTGTTGGTGTGATGAGCGGCTTGTGAAGCCTAGCCTGACGGTGCCGGGCGAGGCGAGATTTTCTCAGTAATTCAATAATTTCTTTTCACAGAAAATGTATCTAATAACTCAGAATCGACGTGACTCTCCACTAGCAAGAAACATTATCTGATATGAGACGCTGCCTTCTTTTCAGCTGTGTATTGACCACTTCAAGGAATGGTACAAGGTCTTAGAGTTAACATTCATATTAGTTTTGATGGTGTAGCCGGCAGTCAATACCCACCACAATGATGTGGCCGGCAGTCAATACCCACCACAATGATGTGGCCGGCAGTCAATACCCACCACAATGATGTGGCCGGCAGTCAATACCCACCACAATGATGTGGCCGGCAGTCAATACCCACCACCATGGTGTAGCCGGCAGTCAATACCCTCCCTAGCCACACCTTCAGGTCAGAGAGGAGGGTACCATGTTAACATTGGGTCATCCAGACAGTTACGGAAGCGCTGCCTCAGCCTCGCACCTCATGTCTAGTGCCGTGGGTAAGCACCATAAATGGTAAATGAAAACAGTTTGCTTACGCTGCTGCGGCCTGTGTAGAGCTGCGAGTGTTGAGTTTTGTTTGCTACTCCAAATTTGATTGTTAATCATTAATAACATTCTTGCCATTCGCTTGATGATTGTGAACATTTATGACTGTGAGGCCCACTACTGACAGTGAACATCACTGATGACTGCATATCAACCTCATTCCTCAGTATTTTTACCACTCCTCTACTGCATGACCTCTCCTATCTTCTCCTGGGCTCCCCTGCTGGATCTCTCCTGGCTTCTCCTGGCCTCTCCTAGCCTCCCGTGGCCGCCCCTGGCCTCTCTCCTGACACTGGCACATCAAAGGTACATAACCTCTGCACCAACGTCTAGAGCGTGTACATCACAGGGGGTTCACTCCCATAGCTTCCTTCTGACAATCATTGAGGTCAATATTCTGGCATGAATGTTACCTTACAAATATCTTTCCTTCCCTCCCGGAATAGCTGCACCACCTGACTACATACTGTTTCATTTTCTCAAATGAACTTTTCCCGAAACGCTGTGCGTATTAGTGACTTTAGGTACTGTATGTACTTGCTCTATCTCTAAATCCAACATTATGTTTGTAACTCATCTTCAATGTATTTACTTTTATCTGAATAAACATTTTGAATTTTGATTTATTGAATAGGTATATAAATAAATAAAATAAAAATAAAATAAATATGAATAAACTTTATGTATACAGCATACAGTGTAGCCAGTTCCACACTGTGAGTATTTCTCATGAACCCACTCACACTAACCGCAGTGTGACACTGACTACAGCGTGACACTGACCACAGCGTGACACTGACCACAGCGTGACACTGACCACAGCGTGACACTGACCACAGCGTGACACTGACCACAGCTTGACATTGACCACGGCATGACACTGACCACAGCGTGACACTGACCACAGCGTGACACTGACCACAGCGTGACACTGACCACAGCGTGATACTGACCACAGCGTGACACTGACCATGGTCACTACCACTGTCACCATGACGCCTGGAGAACGGCTGCATCATACAGAAGAAAGTCACAACAATGAAGGCAATAACCGTTTACCAATTATCTGGGTAATGGAGCGTTATTACACCCCTGCCGTCATTGTGCCCTTTACCAATGGTGCATGAAAAATATACCAGGTGAGATTACCTGCCTTGGGTGCTGGGTCCTGGGCGCTAGGCCAGGAGTAGCTGCATGAACCAGCCAGTCCTGCCCCGACAATGGTTAAGGACGCACGCCTCCATCCTCACTCCTTTAGAACACAGTGCTCACCCAGGAAGTCGGCAGCCAGTCACACTGCAGGTGGGACGACCACACAGCCAGTCACACTGCAGGTAGGACGACCACACAGCCAGTCACACTACAGGTAGGACGACCACACTGCAGGTAGGACGACCACACAGCTAGTCACACTGTAGGTAGGACGACCACACAGCCAGTCACACGGCAGGTAGGACGACCACACAGCCAGTCACACTGCAGGTAGGACAACCACACAGCTAGTCACACTGTAGGTAGGACGACCACACAGCCAGTCACACTGTAGGTAGGACGACCACACAGCCAGTTACACTGCAGGTAGGACGACCACACAGCCAGTTACACTGCAGGTAGAGCGACCACACAGCCAGTCACACTGCAGGTAGGACGACCACACAGCTAGTTACACTGTAGGTAGGACGACCACACAGCCAGTCACACTGCAGGTAGGACGACCACATAGCCAGTCACACTGTAGGTAGGACGACCACACAGCCAGTCACACTGCAGGTAGGACGACCACACAGAATGTCACCTGTTATATACAGCTGAGAATTGCTGTAACAATTGCAAAAACAAAGATCTGAGGTTACAGCTGTAGCAACCTTGACAACTGTCCAACAGCATCACAAATACCCAGAGGATATAGGCTCTGGGTATATGTTTGCTGATGATACAAAAATTATGAGAAGAATCGAGACAGATGAAGATAGACAGAGACTACAGGACGACCTGGACAAACTGGAGGAATGGTCTAGAAAATGGTCCCTAAAGTTTAACTCATGAAAGTGTACAGTAATGAAATTCGGGGAAGGTAGCAGGAAGCCGAACACAAGGTACCATCTGGGAGGTGAAATAATGCAAGAGTCAAATAGAGAAAGATCTGGGGGGAGGGGGTGATATCACACCAAACCTGTTCCCAGAAGCCCACAAGAAAAGGATATCATCAGCGGCATATGGTAGATTGGCCAACTACCTTTACAAATGTGGTAGGAATCATTCAGAACCTTGTATACAACTTATATCAGACCAATCCTGAAGTATGCAACTCCAGCCTAAAGTCCATACCTAATTAAACACAAGATAAAGTTAGGGTATGGGATAGGTTAGGTAGGATAAAGTAAGGTATGATTCAGAGGTATGCCACCAGACTAGCCTCAGAACTGAGAAGTATGAGTTACGAGGAAAGGCTACGGAAGCTAAACCTCACGTCCTTGAAAGACAGAAGAATAAGGGGACACATTATCACCACCTACAAAATTCTCAGAGCAATTGATAAGGTGGTCAAGACAAACTATTTAGCATGGGTGGAACATGAACAAGGGCACACAGGTGGAAACTGAGTACCCAAATGAGCCAGAGACATTAGAAAGAATTGTTTCAATATTTGGATAGTTAACGTATGGAATGCATTAGGCTGTGATGTGGTGGAGGCAGACTCAACACACAGTTTCAAATGTAGATATGACATAGCCTAACAGGCTCAGAAATCTGTACACCGGTTGATTGACAGTTGAGAGGCGGGCCCCAAGAGTGTAACACATGTATGCTGTGTTTACTATATTAATCTGCAACGTTAAATGTGATTCTCGTCTGTGATTTGTGGATTTGTACTCACTGGATTTGTGCGTCCCTTGAGGGACTTGTAGTAGAGGAGAGTACAAAAAGCCTAAGCTACTCTTTTTCTTTTAGATGTATTTTATTGTCTCAATAAACGTAGTTGAACTTGAGTTGAGAGGCGGGACCAAAGAGCCGAAGCTCAACCCCGGCAAGCACAACTAGGCGAATTAAACCCGAGGCCTCTGGCTGCTCTAAACATATTTCCCCCAAAGTTACCAATCAATCTTAACAAATACATTACTACATCGTACAGAAAACACTTGCTACATAACTATGGAGTTACAATTGGCAACATAAAATCAGTGGTGTTGTGAGGAGTGGCAGTGAGTGCTGTCATTATAGATGACGGAACTCTACCTTCATAATGTTGACAAACGACTCCACTTCTCAAGGTTAACACAATAAAATTATATAATTGGAGAATTTAAAAAAAATAAAAACCGTTTTTCCAGATAAACTCCTGCTCAATTATACGATAACGATGTTTATTTATTCAAAATATAAATAGGATATTTTAGAGAGTTTACATTCATGAGTTATGTGTTGCATTATGTGTTGTGAGACCGGTACAGACCAGTAACGTCTTAAAATGACCATATGGTTTACACAATAATGTGCCGTACTTATGATAGTTATAAATTAACAAAATAGCTCTTAAGCTAATGTTTAATATTATTTTAAGTTGAATCTTATTAGAAAAAATTGCCTTATTTAGATTTTAATTTGTTGGCCACCATTGGTTGGACGAGAGAGATATATTACTATACGGCTTCTACGGGTACGAAATATTTAGTTTTTACCTGAGGGCCGCCAACCCTAGTGCCTCGGTGAGGACAGGAAGCCGGTGGGTTGTCGAAGGTCCCCCCCCCCCCATTTACTTTGATCTTTTCTAGGTATATTTTAAAACTTAACACAGTTTTGGCATTTACGGCTTCGTCGGGTAGGCGGTTCCATGGGTTTATAACCTTGTGGGTGAAAAGGCATCTCCTGTTCTAAGTCCTACACTGTGCCTTGTTGAGCTTCAAACCGTTCTCCTTGTTTGTTACATCGGACCTTATGAAGAAAATATCAGGATCAACATCCTGTTGATCTTGTTCAGTATTTTAAGTGTCAATGATATCCGCACTGTCATGCCTGGTTTGCAGTGTTGTTAGCCCAATGGCCTTCAAGCGTTCCTGATACGGGAGATGATTTAGCTTTGGAATGACTTTTATTGCCCGGTGTTGCACTTTCTCCAGAGCAGCTGTGTCCTTCTGAAAATGAGATGGGGATATTAGATAAACTCATAGCTATCTTTTAATTTATACTTTGTAGTCCTGCATATAAAATATGGTTGCAGCACACTGTTATGTGTATATAAACTTGTTAATAAACCACAAGTATTGCAGGCCACCCGCCGTGTGGGGTAAAAGTGAGCAGTAAAGCAGTGTGAGGTGACCATGAGAGCAGAGGCAGCAGGCGCCCTTGTGGTGTGGCTGGTCACACTGGCAGCCACACCAGCCTCCGCACAGGTGCTTGTGTATGAAGCTGCTGATGACAGCTTGGAGCAAGTGAGCCAGCTTCTGAGTCAGGTGCTGGAGCAGCAGCGTGGGACCCACTGTCAAGTGCTGCTGGTCGACGCTACCAGCCACAACCCACAACTACCAAACATGATCAGGCAAGGAACCCAACACGTGTTCTTCCATGACCACAAGCTCTAGGCACCAGTGTGGCCCACCGCACCCTTGAGAACCACTGACTTGAGATAGGGTCAGAATGTTGAGCCATATTTGAATGAAAGTTGACCACACACAATTTTGTCATGTTGTTTATAATGCTATAATGTAGTTATATAGAGGAGGATGATGTGAGGCGTGCAATAATGTGGTTGTCTACTAGTGATGATGCAATGGTTGCAGGCGTGTATCAGGAGGGGCGGTGGGCGTGGTGGTGGTGGCGTCGCTCACCACCTTGCTGGACCTCTCCTACACTGACGTGCTCCTCGACCACCTCTGGGGAGAACCTATTCTTCCCTGCCGCGGCGTCCTCGCCTTCCTTGACACCACCAACACTGCCACTGACACCACCAACACTGCCACTGACACCATCAACACTGTTACTGACACCACCAACACTGCCACTAACACCACCAACACTGCCACTGACACCACCAACACTGCCACTAACACCACCAACACTGCCACTGACACCACCAACACTGCCACTGACACCACCAACACTGCCACTAACACCACCAACACTGCCACTGACACCACCAACACTGCCACTGACACCACCAACAGCAGCAGCAGTAGATTACTTCTCTGGTAATTTGTCAACTTTTATTTAAAAAAGTAAGGGGATAATACTTCCGAGGCGACAAATATTCTTCAGTAGCAGAGGGGGGTGAAGCAAGCCAGAAAAGGGTAATACTTTACAAGTTGTTGTAGTGTCCCCACTGGCAGCAGGGGAGATGAACCCCCAACGGTAAACATTCAGCCTTGGTGCCCCACTCACCTGTCCAGATAAGAGTTTTTAAGCAAATCTATATATAATGTTTTTAATGCCTTTCTGAGGTTAAATCAGCAAACCAATACAACTAAACACATATTTGTGAGACAATACAATATTTTCACAAACTCAATTACGGATGGAAATTATGTATCATTTGTCTACTGGTAGGTTGGAGCTGCCGGTTTTCCTTTTGGACTTGAACCATTGGTGGCGATGACTAACCATTCTGCGAGATGGGGAGTTTAGTATCACATAGCTTGCTCGTGACACGGTCTTTAACACTTCACATAGCTGCATAAGTGATTTTGTAGCTATGTTAACAAACTGGTGGGAGTGTTCTAACCTTCCCACCTCCCTCCTCCACTCTCCTCATAACAAGCGCTGGCAAGCGGTTTCTCAAATATACATGAAAGAAAAATATTTATTATTATTTAATTGTGATTATATGTATTGCGAGCAAGAGTTACGTCGGCCACTAAGACCATCCTCCCCTTGCAGATATGCATGGTTCATCAGGCGGTAGTTCTCTGCTCAGTACCTGCCTTTTTCGAAAATAGGGGTGACATTTGCTCATTTCCAATCTAGGGGGATTATCCCTTGGTCTAGAGACTTTCTGAAAATGAGTTTCAGTGGTAGATACATCTGCCAGTTAGTTACTTTACGACTTTGGATTGAATTCCGTCCACACCTGGGGCTGTGGAATGTTTTTCCTGATTATATGGTGTTATGGGAATATCCCTTAGTTCGTTCTCTTCACCCATCTCGAACATTTGTGTGGGTATTGGGATGTTGTCATATCTCTCTAGTGTGAACACTTATGTAAAGTATTCAGTGTTGGCTGCCCCTTTATCGTCTTATATAACTTGGTTGGTCCGATCTTTTAATGGTCTTACAGTCTTTTTGTTTTGGTGTATATGAGCGACACGTGATTAGGTATAGAGAATTATTACCGTTAAGTGCTACTAAATTAAGTAATGCTCTCTGCAGGTTCTTGGAGCGGAGTGGATTGTGGAAACATCCGGAGGTGTGGGTGGTGGTGGTGGGCGGGAGGGCGGAGGTGCGGGCGGTGCTCCTCCATCCCAGCTTCCGTAATACCCGCCAAGCACTCTACGTCGCCCTCTGCGACCTCACTCTCCGCCAGACATACTGGGGCCCCACCACCATATTTACTCAAGGCCTCGCAAGAGTTAAGATGGACACACAGGCAGACCAACATAAAGGGACGTGCGTCCCGTCACAGAGTAAGCTCTCAGACGTTGGCATAACAAACAGTACTCTGAAGTTGCTCGTCGACATATCTTACAACCCTCTGCTAGATCTGAACAGTCTAAGACCGTATGTGTTAACAGACAGCTTGACGCAGAACCTCATAATACCTGTACCTGATCTAAACTCACAGGTATAGGCTTATATATTTCATATTTGCACATGTAAACTTCCTGTGAGGATTGTTATCAGTAGGCTAATAGTGCAAATCAAATGTCAGCTGCATGGCTTTCTTCCTGGAAGGACACAAAATGACTGTTGAGTAATTTATCAGGCGGAGACAAAGGACTCTTGTGTTTGTTTATCTCTAACATACTCTTGACACAACTAATAGAGAAGTCATAGTGGAACAACTAGTCTTAGAGAGTACTTAAGTAACAAAACTGTTCCGGTTATCACAAGGCAGTAATAAGTAGTTTTTATGTGTCTTTTAAATACGGCAAACCTCAGAGAGTGCTCAGCCTTACGCTTATAAATATGTTAAGGCGTAGATCAATAAAGAACATACCTGTTCAAGCTGATACAGCTGTAATTTGCTACACATATGAGTAATACTTTATTGCAAACTGTTTACAAGTTAACCTAAACATACTTGCAAATAGAAGTGTTGAATGTGGCCTTATTGTTGACAAAGACAAAACAATAATTTGGGTGTTTGAAGTCAATAATCGGTACATTGAAAACGATAGGCATTAAAAATATTTAGTCGTACGTATTAACAGTGAAATTGTAAGTGAAATACATTTTATGTTCCAAGAAGGACTAAAGCCTCTTAAGTGACACGAGGTACCAGCAACTATGTTACTTAACTGAATTCCCTGATCAATATTATAAGATAACCATAATCTATCCAAGGTTTGCTAGTGCAGGCTAGTAGACTCGACCCATCCTGCTAACTCTTAACCTATACTCTAATCCCTCATATAGGCTAGAGTAGCAAAACAGTTCTCTGAACATACCAGTTAATAAAAATATGAAAAAGCATCAAAACTATCATTCATGAAATTACGTAAAACTAGTATGTGTCCGTTATGCATGAAACATATTACCAATTGTTGCTTGTATGTATGTGCATGTTGGCGAGCAGGTGTGTGGGTGTGGGAGCGTTGCCTCTACTGCCACCAGGGCGACGCCGGCCTCAAACTCCTCCTCCAGACAAACCTCTCCTCCGGCCTCCAGCCACACCATCCACTCTTCCATGGTTAGTGATTAACTACCAGGTCACCCATAGTTCTCATTATCAATTATATTGATCACACATCCCTAGTCAATCTATTGTTCACATTAGGTAATGGAATATTTAGACGCGGGAAGGTCTGGTAGATTAAGAAGGGACCTTGTGTGTACCAACAGACCAGCTGGAAGACATGCGTGGCCACCGGCTGCGTCTGGTGGTGAAGAGTTACTACCCCTTCACGGGGTTCCTGCGCTCCAGCGACCCAGCCAACACCACAGTCACTCCCACTGACTGTCTTGACATCCGCCTCCTCGACGCTCTGGCCGCTCCCAGAAACTTTACGTGCGTTGTGCTGTCGTGCACCTGGCTTTATGTAGGGGCCTGTCGTGCACCTGGCTTTATGTAGGGGCCTGTCGTGCTCCTGGCTTTATGTAGGGGCCTGTCGTGCACCTGGCTTTATGTAGCCGCCTGTCGTGTGGTGTGAGTGTCACAC
Source organism: Procambarus clarkii (assembly GCF_040958095.1). Taxonomy (NCBI): domain Eukaryota; kingdom Metazoa; phylum Arthropoda; class Malacostraca; order Decapoda; family Cambaridae; genus Procambarus; species Procambarus clarkii. The sequence continues at coordinate 29,410,401 of NC_091180.1, forward strand.
TTGTGGGAGACTGTGGAGTGAGTGTCACACTTGTGGGAGACTGTGGAGTGAGTGTCACACTTGTGGGAGACTGTGGTGTGAATGTCACACTTGTGGGAGACTGTGGTGTGAGTGTCACACTTGTGGGAGACTGGGGTGTGAGTGTCACACTTGTGGGAGACTGGTGTGAGTGTCACACTTGTGGGAGACTGGGGTGTGAGTGTCACACTTGTGGGAGACTGGTGTGAGTGTCACACTTGTGGGAGACTGTGGTGAGTGTCACACTTGTGGGAGACTGTGGAGTGTCACACTTGTTGGAGACTGTGGCGTGAGTGTCACACTTGTGGGAGACTGGCGTGAGTGTCACACTTGTGGGAGACTGGCGTGAGTGTCACACTTGTGGGAGACAGTGGCGTGAGTGTCACACTTGTGGGAGACTGTGGAGTGAGTGTCACACTTGTGGGAGACTGTGGTGAGTGTCACACTTATTCAACAGTTGGTGCCTCACAGGTATGAGTTGAGATCGTCGCCTGACAATCAGTGGGGTGTTCCGGACAAGGAGGGCAGATGGTCAGGGGTGGTGGGCCAGCTGCAGCGCCACCTGGCCGACCAGTCCCTCATGCTCATGCCCACCTACAACAGAAGTAGCGCCATCCAGTACTCCAGACTGTACACTGGGGACCTGGTCATCATTATCTCCCTCAAGCCTCAGCCGCTGCCTCGCTACCTCTCCATCATCAAACCCTTCCCAGGTGCCTCCTGCAGCCTCACCTCTTAAGGCGCACTCTACACTGAAGCAGGCTACAGAGTTATCAACGCACACACTTACACACTTGTTACTTAAACCACACACTACATTACCAGGGACCCTGACGGTGCGGGGGGAAGGGCGCCTCATTATTTAACTACGGATTGAAAATTGAATTTTCCTTTAATAAATGGAATGACACTCTTGAACTTTAAGAAAAGTCAGCAATAAATGGAAAGACTGAAATAATAATAATTTTTGACAAACAAATAATTTCCTTTGTCATGGACAGGAAGCCAGCTGTTCTTAGGCCTGTATCGAGGTTTCCCGCGCCCCCTGTAGGTCGAGCTCCTCCGCGCCCCCTATCCAATACCCTAAGGCTCTTCGCCTGATTTACAATTCTAGGTTCTGTGCACGGATGTATGCACTAGGGAGCCTCATGCCTGTGTGACCCTCAACTGTAACAAACAAGTCAGCTGGGAACACCACCCCACACACACAGGACACTGGAAGGATGGCTAGGCACTTGGTCCCCTCGTAAAATATAACTGAACGTTCTGTACACCCACTCTACACAATTCTCTAGTAGTAGTAGTAATAGGCATCCTGCAGTCTCGGAAGACTATATAGTTAAGCTCGGGTTGTCGAGGCTGGAGTGTCCTCTCCACGGCGCAAAGCCTGAGTAGGTTTATATGGAGAAGCTATTACCCATGCAGCAGGTCCGCCTTCTCCATGATGCTGAAATTGTCGAATAGAAAGGCAAACGCCAATACGCTTCGTTCCAGCGCCGTCGCAGGAACTGCCAGAACATTGTTGAAGTTAACAACGAACTATACTTACGAATAATAAGTAATTATTCTCAACAACGAGAATAATTACTTATTCTCTAGTAATAAACAAATAAAACACAATGTTACAAAAACACGAGAGATTATTCACTGACAACTCATTATTTTCATTACAATATTAATTCTAGTTTATATAAAGACAATTTTACACCAATAAACTATGAGTAACTGTATATGTTTACACATAAACACAAGTATGTTCGCGTTAATGGTTGTGTTGCAGGAGTGGTGTGGCAGGCGGTCGGGGTGAGCATTGTGGTGTGGGCGGCGGCGCTGTGGGTAATGCAGAGGACCTGGACGTGGGTAGTGGGAGGACGAGGCTTCACCCTCGGCTCTGCTCTCTACATCAGTTGGGCCATCGTCATGGAAAACCCTAAAGACAACATTCCCACAGGCATGGTGTTTCGGGTGAGACTACCATATATATCTTTGTAACACTGTGGCACTATTACATCTAACCTGACCTTGCGCAGCACACGCTCACAATATTACCTTAAACCCGACGATTTACTTCATATTGTTCTCCTACTGCTGTAATAATTGGCATTATAAGAGAAGGTGTCTGATAATTCTAACATTATGGTGGAAAGCGACAGATTTTGTTGGTCGTCCTGGTGACCAGTACTGGTGGTGACCCTTGTGGTGAGCCTAGAGGTGACCAGTACTGGTGGTGACCCTTGTAGTGAGCCTAGAGGTGACCAGTACTGGTGGTGACCCTTGTGGTGAGCCTAGAGGTACCCTTGTGGTGAGCCTAGAGGTGACCCTTGTGGTGAGCCTAGAGGTGACCCTTGTGGTGAGCCTAGAGGTGACCAGTACTGGTGGTGACCCTAGAGGTGACCAGTACTTTTTTTTTGCATGGATTTTCCTGCGCGGGCCCTAAGCCTCTGGCTGGCCCACTAAGTGTTGCTTGTTTCTCTTTTACTTGGGCGGAGCATGCGTATTTATGACTCGTATTGTCGCTTCAGTAAGATTTTGCCATATGTGTTTAACCTCTCCTCTTGCTCATCTACATTAATGACCTTCCAAATGCCTCCCAACTTCTCAAACCAATTCTATTTGCTGACGACACGACCTTCATTTACTCCAGTCCTGACCCCCTTGCTCTAAATGTCACAGTGAATACTGAGCTAAATAAAGTTCATCACTGGCTAACTACCAACAAACTCACCCTCAATACTGACATATTTTGTTTGGCAATAAATCCTCAAATCAATTAAATCTCAGGATTAACAATACCCAAATTTGTAACAAAGTAGATGGCAAATTCCTTGGCGTTCTCATTGACCGCAAACTGAATTTCCAGGGACACATTCTAAATATATAAAAAAAAGTTTAAAAAACTGTTGGCATTCTTTCTAAGATCAGATATTATGTACCTCGCCCTGCCCTGGTGACACGCTATTACTCTCTCATCTATCCTTATCTCAACTATGGAATTTGTGCAAAATCATTTACGTCCTCTAATTACTCAACACAAAGCTGCTATTAGGACAATATCTAACTCTGGCCCCAGACATCACTCGGTACCCATACTCAAATCTCTGAATATGTTAGATATTAAGTCGCTGGACATCCTTTCATGTGTATTTTATATATATAAAACGCTGAACTGTAATGTCAATCCTGACCTTAAAAGCTTCCTAGAAGGTTGTAACAGATCCCATGAGCACCACACCAGAAACAAATACCTATTTGATATTCCAAGAGTACGACTTAGTCAAACTAGAAATGCTTTACAAATCAAGGGACCTCGAATGTGGAATGACCTTCCCAATTATGTTAAAAACTGTACCTCTCCTAACCAGTTTAAGATAAAAACTAAGTACTACCTAATTAACTCATGTAACCTACCTCACCCCTAAATGTCTACCCATGTCTACGATTTTAAACAATGTTGTTTGTTGACCAAATTGTATTTTTGCTTTTTTTCTGCCATGTTCCCCCCCACCCTTTTTTCATTTTTTTTCTAGCTTTATCTATAAATCCATCAACTTTTGTATCTCACCTTGTATGTATGTACTTTACCTGAATAAATATTTGTATTTGTATTTGTTTGTACAACTTCTTCTGCTCTGTTGAATCTAAGTTGAAATGTTAATGGGTTTGTAACTGTGCACTGTGTTAGACAATGTTCCAGTGGTCTGTAGTACTGGTGGTGACCCTAGAGGTGACCAGTACTGGTGGTGACCGTGGTGGTGGTGTTGGTGGCAGGTGTTGGTGGGGTGGTGGCTGGTGGCGACTCTGGTGATCAACTCAGCCTACAGATCAGCTCTGGCGTCAACACTCACCGTGCAGGAACACGCTATACCCATCGACACCTTCGACGACCTGTTGAGGCAGCACCGGTGGTCGTGGGGGACCTTCTCCGACATGCTCAACAGCTCCTACCATGACTTCTTCGCCAACAACGGTCCAATAATGCGTCTCATATATGATAACACGGAAGTGAGTCTTTTACTCTCTAGCCTATCTATATCACACGCTTACGTTTGTTTACCTTATTTCGTTTTTTTTTAAATGTTGTTTAATGTCAATCAAACTTTTTTACCAGATGTATATAAGAAGGGCTGCAACTGTTCTACGTTTCAGTATCGCACCCTCTATAGAAAGGGAGATATATATTTTTTTTCCAACGAATTTTACACATTTTCAATAATTAACTATAACCACAAGTTTCAAATAACATCATTTCTATGATATTCATATATACCATATTAGCATATAATAAAGGATTTGCAAAGATTTATAAAATCAATAAATGAACTTAGGAATAAAGTGTTTTAGCATTATTGTAGAGACGTCAACTCTACATATAAGGTGTAAATTTCATGTAAATTGAAAAAAAATGAAAGAGGAGATGCAATTTTATGTTACTTGAAAATAAATAAGATCAAACACTGCCACCTGTAGTTGAAGTTGACTTCAACCAATTTCCTCCAAAATTTGCATCTTTACGGATAGGCATACGTTCAGTAAGGTGTATAAGTTTCATGCAAATCGGCTGATAAAAAATATGAAAAAAAAATGAGAAAAATTCTATTTTTTCTTATTTGATTTTTTTTTGCATAAAACTGAATATTAAAATACTTTATTATATGCTATTGTGATAGTTCAGAGTCATAGACATGCTTCAGTTGATACTTTTGTTTGATGTTAATTTTTGAGCATTTTGGAATTTTTTTTACACATGATTCAATATTTTCTTTCTCCCTTCCTATTTATGCTACAATGCTGAGAGTTGGGCCAGTTGAACCAAATATTATATACAACTAGTCAAAAAAGTTTGAGTGAAATCGAATCATTTTTCATTTATCGCATTTTTCCGTAATATGCCCTTGAGCCCATTATGTGCCTCTGTAACCCCTTCCACTACCGCCCACAAGATGGGTATGGGGTGCATAATAAATGAACTAAACTAAAAAAAAAACTAACTGCCCCCTAACCGCACTTAGAGTATCTGTGCGTATATATTTATGCATATTATATATATATATATTATATATATATATATTTATATATATATATATATATATATATATATATATATATATATATATATATATATATAATTTTATCTATAAAACACTACTTTAAATGTTAAACAAGTAATGGAAAATTTGCTCAGTATCTCCATCCCCAATTTTAAGTACCTCCACATCTCCCCCCCCCCCAAGTGTCTCCACTCCCCATTGTCTCTCCACCCCCACCCCAAGTCACTCCACCCCCCCCACCCCAAGTCACTCCACCCCCCACCCCAAGTCTCTCCACCCCCACCCCAAGTCACTTCACCCCCCCACTCCAAGTCACTCCACCCCCCACCCCAAGTCACTCCACCCCCACCCCAAGTCTTCCCTCCTGCAGACACTGTCACTGAAGGATGGCCTGGAGCGAGTGCTGAAGGGCCACTTCTCATTCATCACCTGGAAGAACATAATAAAGCCGGTGATAGCAGAGTTCTACACAGACCACTATGGCCAACACCCTTTCCACTATAGCTCCAGCGAGTACACCTACCTGCTCGGCTACAGCTGGGGCTTCAGGTTCGACCCTTTAATATATATATATATATATATATATATATATATATATATATATATATATATATATATATATATATATATATATATATATATATATAAGTGGACTTTTCTTAATTCGTTATTTACAACATTATTTATTGTGTGTGGGTTGGGTCTGAGTAGACGAGAGTAGTATCGTCGGCAAATAATATAGGTTTAAGAATGTTAGAGACATTAGGCAGATCATTGATGTATAGAAGAAATAGGAGAGGTCCTAGGATGCTGCCCTGTGGCACCCCTACGGTTAATGATAGAGTGGTGGAGGTTATATCAATGATGGCCACATATTGGTGTCTGTCACTAAGATAGGATCGAATATAGTTCAGGGCATGTCCTCGGATTCCATAATGGTGGAGTCTAAGTAAGAGGTAGTTATGGTTAACAGTATGAAAGGCTTTTCTCAGGTCAATGAAGAGTCCAATCGTAAACTCATTTTTGTCAAGTGCTGAGTAGATTATATCAAGCAGACTAATAATTGCATCGTTGGTACTCTTTTGGGAGCAGAAGCCAAACTGACAGGGACTTTGTATGTTAAATTTTACGAAGTAGGAGTAGAATTGTGTGTAAATAATTTGTTCAAATATTTTTGATAATATAGGAAGCTTTTATATTAGTTTGTAATTTTTATGTCTGCCGGATTGCCTTCTTTATGAATTGGCGTTACTCGTGCTTTTTTAAGGATATCAGGGAAGATATGACACTAGAGATTTGTTGAACAGCAGAGCTATGGGTGGTGCAAGGGCATGGGAAGCACTCTTGTATACCATAGATGGTATTTCACTAATGTTCCCAGCTTTGGTTTTTATTGATATACTACTGTTTGGGACCCCACCTGTTGATAGACAGGTGGGGTCCCAAACAGGTGAGAGGGACAGGTGGGGTCCCTCTCACCGCCAATAGTGTGTGACTCACGGTGTTTCAACAGGTGGGGGGCCCCTTACCGCCAACGTTTCGCCACAATGAAGCAACGACTGCTGGAGGCGGGTCTGGTGGAACACTGGACAAAAGAGGTCTTGGAAGCAACCAAGGCCAAGGCTAATGCAGTAGCGAGTCAGCAGCAACAGGTGAGGTTCTCCACCAGGTGAGGTCCTCCACCAGGTGAGGTCCTCCACCAGGTGAGGTTCTCCACCAGGTGAGGTCCTCCACCAGGTGAGGTCCTCCACCAGGTGAGGTCCTCCACCAGGTGAGGTCCTCCACCAGGTGAGGTCCTCCACCAGGTGAGGTTCTCATCTCGGGGAAGTTTTAGGTTCTTAGCGGAAGTCGGTGAACTCAGGACTGCAGACTCAAACTTTTGGAATATTGATCTTTCAATATTCAACAAATTGTATAGGAATATAGGGTCCTACAAGTACAATTCAACTAATTGTATAGGAATATAGGGTCCTACAACTACAATTCAACTAATTGTATAGGAATATAGGGTCCTACAACTACAATTCAACTAATTGTATAGGAATATAGGGTCCCGGTAGTACAGTCGAGTTCGTTTTCGACTCACAGTTGAGAATTCCAGGTTCGAATCCCGAGCGGGACAGAAATGGTTGGGTGCATTTCCTATCAGCTGTTACAACAACAAAATACAACCCCCCTGTTGTGGGGTTGTATTTTGGGCGGGTCAGTAATTCGACCTGGGTGTTTTTTTTATTATTATTAATTTCTACCACAGACGTGGCCACACATTTACAATGCTTGTGGGAGGGGACGAACCTGCTCCCGGACGCAGGTTCGAATCCTCGTCACGGCCTTTGTGGATTTGTTCATTTAACAGCAGAAAAGATTATGTAAGTCAGTCAGCCCGGCGTAGGTCATAGTCTTGTCGCCGCACCTGCATTAGACTCTGTGTCGTAATTGTAATTAATTTTGTCAATAAAAATGTTAATAATAATAAATCTGTGTCGCTCGCCTCCGAAAACTTCTTGTCCCCGGTGGCTCAGTGGCTTCCGGCACCCACACCATAGAGAGAGAGCAGGCAAAGACTCCGCTCCACTAGTGCATAGAGACATTGCACAAGCATGTGGCAGCAACACCAGGTGGTTCTCACCGTTGACAACCTACTTGTATTACAGGATGCTGCAGATGACCAGGTAGTCCTCACCGTTGACCACCTTCTTGTATTACAGGATGCTGCAGATGACCAGGTGGTCCTCACCGTTGACCACCTTCAAGGCGCCTTCTGCCTAATGCTGCTTGGATACGGCTTCGCCATCATCATTTTCCTTGGTGAAGTTGTCCTTCACTGCCGACACAAACGCTCCCTAAACCTCCTCACTCCACTTGCTGCATCTGACGCTCGCCGTGACTGACGCCCGCCCTGACTGACGCCCGCCCTGACTGACGCCCGCCCTGACTGACGCCCGCCCTGACTGACGCCCGCCCTGACTGACGCCCGCCCTGACTGACGCCCACCCTGACTGACGCCCACCCTGACTGACGCCCGTCCTGACAGACGCCCGCCCTGACAGACGCCCGCCCTGACTGACGCCCACCCTGACTGACGCCCGCCCTGACTGACGCCCACCCTGACTGACGCCCGCCCTGACTGACGCCCGCCCTGACTGACGCCCGCCCTGACTGACGCCCGCCCTGACTGACGCCCGCCCTGACTGACGCCCGCCCTGACTGACGCCCGCCCTGACTGACGCCCGCCCTGATTGCCTGTCTGTAGTGGCAGGCTGGTAGCTACAGCTGTAATGGCAGGCTGGTAGCTACAGCTGTAGTGGGAGGCTGGTCGCTACAGCTGTAGTGGCAGGCTGGTCGCTACAGCTGTAGTGGCAGGCTGGTCGCTACAGCTGTAGTGGCAGGCTGGTCGCTACAGCTGTATTGGCAGGCTGGTCGCTACAGCTGTAGTGGCAGGCTGGTCGCTACAGCTGTAGTGGCAGGCTGATCGCTACAGCTGTAGTGGCAGGCTGGTAGCTACAGCTGTAGTGGCAGGCTGGTGCTACAGTTGTGAAATAGTAAAAAAGATAAGTTACATTAACCTTTTGCTTGTTGTGACTTTATTTTATATTTAAAACATTGACATGTAAAACGTAGGCGAGTTTCCCTATCTTACCTTCAGGTGTTTTCGGGGCTTAGCGTCCCCGCGGCCCGGTCGTCGACCAGACCTCCTAAAGATTGAGTTGAAGATTTTTTGCCAAGCCAGTCACTTTACACAATTGATATACTTAATACTAGTCTAGGCCTTCTATGTTTCTTGACTGTTGTTTTGGTACAAGACCTTGTCTTTTCAAGCATAAAAAAGTGTTTTAATACGAATGAAATGCCCAACGTATTAGAAGCTTTAGCCATTATACCTGTCATACCTATTGCAATCCTCCACTGTTCTTGTATCATATAGATGTATGTATGTGCTCTTACTTAAATAAAATATCATTTTATTTTTATTTTCTTTGACCTGTACTTATGGGTGTATGGCCCCCTGGGGATACACTGTAAGACGGGCTGCCATAACCAGACGCGCCCTCACAGTTACTGCTACTCTTAAAAGCTTACCTTATTAAGGGATAACACTCTACATATGAGAGTAAAAGAGTGAGAGCCCTCTGTGGTGTTGGTACGTCTTGTTATTATGACTCCCTACTCATAAATACATTCCAAAAAAGTCAGTAAAAAGCTTTAACAACTAAACCCAACATTCCTACTATAGAATAGGAATGTGCTGAACACAGGAGCAATCACTCAGCCCCCCAGGAACAACGTCAGTAGTTTAAATTGTTTCTACACAAATGTCAGAAGCTGATCTGCATAATGTGATCAATGCGGCATCAGAAACCCAAACCCTAATAATGGGGAACTTTAACCACGACACCTTAGATTGTGTCAATCTAACATCACAAGCAGAACAATTTCAGACCTGGTACTAGGACTCCTTTCTCACACATCATGTGGTAGAGCCCACACCAGGTAACAACATTCTAGATCTTGTGCTAACATCAGAAGAAGGTATGATTGATCAAATTCAGGTGGGGGGGGGGGCTAACCCCCCTCATGTGGTCATCATATTTTAAGATGGATAACACATATAGAAACCCACATTAAGGACATTTGCGGGTAGGCGGTTCCATGGGTTTATAACCTTGTGGGGTGAAAAAGCATCCCCCGTTTTCAGTCCTACATTGAATTCCTCAGTGAATTTCAAAATCCAGCTCGATAAAATCATCAGGGCAAATGGGGGAACCTTTGACAAGCCGCCGGCTTCCTGTTCTCGTCGAGGCCACTAGGGAGAAAGTGTCTCAGGTAAATTCGGGTAAATACAGACAGAGGCAGATAATCAGAGATGGATAGATAGACGACTACATGGAAGGATAGAGGGATGGTTGGATAGACTGATAACTAGATGGATAGATAAATGGGTAGATAGATGGACGGATAGATGGAAAGATAGATGGAAAGAAAGATAGATGGAATAGATAGATGTGTAGATGGATGGATAGATGGAGAGATAGATAGATAGTGTGATTGGATATATGGATGGATATATATACATATATGGATAGTATGATTGGGTAGATTAGGTAGATTAGGTGATTAGGATGAATTGATGGATAGATAGATTGATAGATACATGGATAAATCGATGAATAGATCGATGGAAAAATGGATGGGTGGATAGATGGTGGATAGAAGGGTTGGTGTGGGGCTTGTTTGTAGGGAATATGGGAAGGAGTGAGTTTGAGGTGGTGGGTGATGCGCGCCGCGACGCTCACTTATCATGAACGTTTGTAAACATTGGTAGAGAGACGGAGAGACCAGCTTGGTGCGTGTGGGTCGCTACTGTATTCCAGACACCTTGCTCCCGCCACTATGGGCTCCTCCAAGAAGAGCAAAGATAAAGACCGAGAGAAGACGAGAGAGGAGAGAAGGGAGAAGAAGAAGAAGCGGCGGTCCAGGTCGGGGTCGAGGGAGAGAGATCGGGAAGGCAAGCACCACCATAGGTAACATTATGAAGGGAGTCTATATGAGAACCGGTCGGTACTACTCTAAACCCCTCCCTTCACTGCCAGTTTTATATTTCTTCACGACATTTATACTCGGTCAGGTTTGTTGAACAAAAGTAATTTTATACAGCATACGGTGTACATACACATTTGAGACGACTTATCCATTTTATACATTTGAAATAATTCTTGAAATATAATTCTTGAAATGCTTGAAATGTAATATAGTATGGGTGTTGGGCAGCTGGGGCGCATCAGATCCCTCAACCAACAACAACAACATAGTATGGGTGTATAAAAGTGAACATGTTAATGTAATGTTTAGGGTAAATTAGCCAGGGAAAGTGAAGCAGACCATGAGCCATGCTATGTGCCGACCATAAACGTTTTTATTTGCATTTTTTTATCATACAGTACAGTATATGAAAATCTCATAAGTATAATAATACAGTTCTATAAATGCATTTTCTGTGAATTTTGAAATTGAATGGTGCAATATCAAATACACACCGGTGTATTTCGGTGTGTAATGATGTAAGGGCGAAGAGGGAGAACGGCCTATTGACATAGCTCGAGTGCAGGGGGGGGTGAGTTGTGTAAAACCCTGGTTTGTGCCTCGGAGAGGCTGCGGGATCCAGTAAGTTCAGTAGAACTTTGGTTTCAACTCTTTTTAACCCTGTCGTAGCTCAGTCGATTAAGGCAGTGTCTGGGATGCTTCCGGACGCAGGTTCGAATCCTCATCACGGCCCTTGTGGATTTGTTCATTGGAGATTTGTTTAACATTTTTAAGTAATTTTTTACATAATTAGAATATTTTTTGCTTTCCTGCCCCTTTATGCTGAGCAGTTTAAGGGTTAAAGACTTTTTTTTTTTTTTACTGGCTTTATCATATAAAGATATTAAAGCTTCTAGTTTTGTTTTAGGCATCATCACAAACACAAGAAGCAACGTACCAAGAGGCGAGAGGATCACTCTCGATCTGTGTCTCCTAGCTTCAGTGATGAGTCTCTTTCTGATGTTGAACAGCTTCTACAGTTAAAAGATGATGGCCCTGGTAAGAAAGCTGATTTGCTCATCTTCTATAATAATATCCAGGAAATTATAGATTTCTAATCAGTGTTTATGCATCCAATTCCACATTACATTATTAACTAATGCTCGACAATCTGTTCACTAAATGAAAACAGTAGAAATATTTTAAACATACTGTAAATAATATACAACTTATTTACAATGTACTTTTCTGATTGTGTATAAATAATGTTGATCTTTACCCTTAACACTGTCAGTGCTGCATATTTGAATTGACCCTTGCAGGGCATATTGTGTAAATCTCATCACAGGAAGACAAGCGTTAGGGGTGACATAACTACAATATACAAATTTCTCAGGAGAATAAACTGGGAAGGCAAGGAATTATTTGACATTGGTGAGGCACAAACAAGAAAATACAGGTGGAAACTATGTATCCAAATGAGTGACACATTGAAAACACATTTTCACATTCATAGATGTACTCACACATGTCTGTATACACACATGTATACACACTCGTAAATTCTGTATGATCTACGAGGAAAGGCTATAGGAGCTAAACCTCATGTCCCTGGAAGAGTAAGTGGGGACATGATCACCACCTACAAAATTCTCAGGGGAATTGACATGGTGGACAAAGAAAAACTATTTAGCACAGGTGGAACACGAACAAGGGAACACAGGTGGAAATTTAGTACCCAAATGAGCCACAAAGACATTACAAAGAATTGTTTAAGTGTCAGAGTAGTTAAGAAATGGAATGCATTAGACAGTGATGAGGAAGAGGCAGACTCCATACACAGTTTCAAATGTAGATTTGATAGAGCCCAATAAGCTCTAGAATCTGTAAACAGTTGATTGACAGTTGAGAGGCAGTAACAAAGAGCCAAAGTTAACCCCCCCCCCCATCCTGCAAGCACAACTGTGTTTGTGCTTGTACTGTTTGTTCGTGCGTACTCACAATTAGGTGAGTACATACACACAAACATACTGACCTCACCCCCCCCCCCCCCCCCACCTTCACCTTACTGACCTCACCCCCACCTTCTCCTTCAATGTATAAACACCAGTCCTGTATACCTATGCTTAACCCTTGTATGGGGCCTGGCTATTTAGCATGTGTCACCCACAGGCGTATACCAAAAAAAAAAAAAATTTTCTTTTAAACCTGTTATTTGTGTTCACTGATCATGGGAAAAATTATAAAAAAATCGTAAGTGGCATATATTGCCCGCTATAGGGTGGGGAAGTCTGGCAAAAAACAGGCGCTGACTCAGCGTGCGTCCCAGACAGTCTTGCTCGCCAGCTGTCAGGCCGGAGTTGCCACAAAGAGATAATTACCTAATTATTTCAATGTCTCTTGATTGATTTTTCGTAGTTTTTTTGCTGTAATATTATTCAATAGTGTGTAGTGTGATATATTTATATAATAAAAGGAGTGAATCATCGCTGTACTCAAAAATATGGTGTGCATATTGTTGATTCAATTATGTTCATCAAACAGTGAACAAATACTTTGTCGGTTATTACACTATATACACAGGTTATATATAAGTATCTGCATGTTTTGTTCACCATAACGAACCACTAAGTTGCTATTATGAGTCAAAAAGTAACGAGGAGTGACCACCACACACCAGCCAGCCACTCGCTGCCACTCACTCCCTCAACACCTCACTCACCCACATTCTCCTCCCACCATACTGTTTTTGCTTTTATTCACTATATACAGACGTTATATGTAAGTATCTACATTCGTGTTCACTATAACGAACCACAAGTTGGCATGCTGAGTGGCAGTGGCAGCCAGTGGCAGCCCGCCACTGGCTGCCACTCCCTCCCACTCCCTCCCTCCCACTCCCTCCCTCACCTCACCTGACTTGCCACCATTCTCCTCCCACCATACTGTTTTTGCTTTTATATACAGACGTTATATATAAGTATCTACATTTGTGTTCACCATAGCGAACCACTAAGCTGGTATGGTGAGTGCAGTCAATAAAAGGTGGCCACACACAGTCAGAAGACAATGCCACCACCCTTCCTCCCACAGCATCACAGCATTACTAATCCCTCCATGGAGCACAGCGCTAAATATCACCACAATCCTGCTATTATCAGAACCCTGGTCAGTTTTATCACAGTCAGAGGTCTTCTGTAATAATATCATCACTAAAAAATAGCAAAAATTAGGGCATTTTTAGGCGATGCTGTGGTCACAAGCTGAACAGCAGTGTGGTGATTTCATGCTGCGTGCGTCAAGCTTGGTAGCTCACTCGATACTGAGGCCCCTCACACCCGGGAATTTGGCCCACGATTTTTTTTTAAATGGCATCTGTTTACAAGAGCCCTGATAAAGGTGTGGTGAACCCTGTGTATCCGTGGGCCATTTAAATCTTGCGCGGTACTCCAAAGCATCATGTGATGCCGAGCGCAATTTACTGCAAGTCACTTAAAGCATCATATGATGTCTTGCGCAACTATAGGGTAAAAACTCTTACAGAAAAAATATGATATACTGATAAGTGTACTTGGACCATGGTGTTTCCTTGCATATCTTTATATGTTGAAATAAAATCCTAGTAGCAGAAGAAATTTGTTTTAAGAACTTCTGTTAATTCTGCAACTTAAAGTCAATCTTTAAGGCATGAAATTCTCCAGCAAGTGGAATGATGATGTATGTGTGAAGAATTAAAATCTGCTTTTTAATATGCTGTATCTTACTTTCTTCAGCACAGCATGCCTTGCGTGTTCCGCCTCCGCCAAGAATTTCGGCTCCACTAGCACCAAAACTCTCGGCTCCGCCACCTCCAAAACTTACAGTACCACCGCCTCCAAAGCTTTCAAGGCGGTCTCCTTCTCCCCCGCCTGCACAGCATTCTGGTGGAGGTGGAGATATTTCACTCTCAATAGAAGAGACAAATAAGATTCGGGCTAAGCTTGGGTTAAAACCACTGAAGGTTTGTTAAAATTTTATCTTACATTTATATCTGAATCTATTGTGTTATACAGTACAAGATAAACATTTTATTTCAATGATTATTCTAACTGATTTTATGCTTGTGCAAAATTTTAATAATTTTTCAAATTTTATTAGAGAAATATTATAAATTTCTAATATCTGTTAAATTATAAAATATTTACAAATATGGTTGATTTCATTATTAATTGCTACATGTTGATAAAATTTACAATGTTATGGTTTAAAGTAAGTTTCAAACTGGTATAGTAGTTAGTGTGCGTTGCCAGAGTGTGTCTGTGGCCCCAGAGTGTTGCCAGAGTGTGTCTGTGGCCCCAGAGTGTTGCCAGAGTGTGTCTGTGGCCCCAGAGTGTTGCCAGAGTGTGTCTGTGGCCCCAGAGTGTTGCCAGAGTGTGTCTGTGGCCCCAGAGTGTTGCCAGAGTGTGTCTGTGGCCCCAGAGTGTTGCCAGAGTGTGTCTGTGGCCCCAGAGTGTTGCCAGAGTGTGTCTGTGGCCCCAGAGTGTTGCCAGAGTGTGGCTGTTGACCCAGAGTGTGGCTGTGGCCAGAGATAATGCCACACTGTGGCTGTGGCCAGAGATAATGCCACACTGTGGCTGTGGCCAGAGATAATGCCACACTGTGGCTGTGGCCAGAGATAATGCCACACTGTGGCTGTGGCCAGAGATAATGCCACACTGTGGCTGTGGCCAGAGATAATGCCACACTGTGGCTGTGGCCAGAGATAATGCCACACTGTGGCTGTGGCCAGAGATAATGCCACACTGTGGCTGTGGCCAGAGATAATGCCACACTGTGGCTGTGGCCAGAGATAATGCCACACTGTGGCTGTGGCCAGAGATAATGCCACACTGTGGCTGTGGCCAGAGATAATGCCACGCTGTGGCCAGAGATAATGCCACACTGTGGCTGTGGCCAGAGATAATGCCACACTGTGGCTGTGGCCAGAGATAATGCCACACTGTGGCTGTGGCCAGAGATAATGCCACACTGTGGCTGTGGCCAGAGATAATGCCACACTGTGGCTGTGGCCAGAGATAATGCCACACTGTGGCTGTGGCCAGAGATAATGCCACACTGTGGCTGTGGCCAGAGATAATGCCACACTGTGGCTGTGGCCAGAGATAATGCCACACTGTGGCCAGAGATAATGCCACACTGTGGCCAGAGATAATGCAACACTGTGGCCAGAGATAATGCCACACTGTGGCCAGAGATAATGCCACACTGTGGCCAGAGATAATGCCACACTGTGGCCAGAGATAATGCCACACTGTGGCCAGAGATAATGCCACACTGTGGCCAGAGATAATGCCACACTGTGGCCAGAGATAATGTCACACTGTGGCCAGAGATAATGCCACACTGTGGCCAGAGATAATGCCACACTGTGGCCAGAGATAATGCCACACTGTGGCCAGAGATAATGCCACACTGTGGCCAGAGATAATGCCACACTGTGGCCAGAGATAATGCCACACTGTGGCCAGAGATAATGCCACACTGTGGCCAGAGATAATGCCACACTGTGGCTGTGACCAGAGATAATGCCACACTGTGGCTGTGGTCAGAGGTAATGCCACAGTGTAGCTGTGGCTAGAGATAATGCCACAGTGTGGCTGTGGCCAGAGATAATACCACACTGGCTGTGGCCAGAGATAATACCACACTGTGGCTGTGGCCAAAGGTAATGCCACAGTGTAGCTGTGGCTAGAGATAATGCCACACTGGCTGTGGCCAAAGATAATGCCTAGTTCACTCATGACAGTAGTCTCACAACTGACATATCAGAGTGTGGCTGTTGACCCAAAGTTGGGTCAATCAATCCCCTACAATCTGTCTGCTGGTAAAATGTTTTCTATTAATTGGTCAGTAATTGATTTACTTGCAGCTTGATTCTGCTCCTGCTAAAGATGATGACAGACCAGATGTTATAGAGATAGAGGATGATACTCAGACAAGCAAGCAAGATGAATTTGTTCACAAGCCTGCAGAGAGCATCACCCAAAAGTTACAGGTGAGTTATACAAATATTTTAACTTTGATTCTAGTAATAAAATAAATAAACAAATAAAAAATAGTTCCATCTGTCGACATGAAAATTTTATGGAACTTCAGAATTTTGTTTCATAAATAAAGTTTGAGGTAAGTATTGTTTATTTTGGCCTTACTACATTTGCAGATAACACACACACTTTTATGCCACTACAATTGTCCACACATGATCTTTTGCAATCAGATTTGTTAACATGTTTCTTTCAAAAGCTTATTGAAATGAAATGATGTGTGCTTTCTTTAATGACTAATAACATTTTCAGGATGCTTGATTGAATTAAAAATATTTTGTATGTGTTATGCTCTTGCAGTTCTAGTTATAAATATAGTACAGTAAATTATTTTTTTGTTAAATTATCATTACTGATAGGAATAATGGTACATGGGGTTCCTTAATGTGGTTACATTCTGAAAAGGTGTTTGTAAAGCATTTTTTCAGAACATGAATGAGATTTCCCATACTCACAATACAGTACTTTACTATAAAATGAGATGAAAATACTGTATTTGGAGTCAACTATCTGTAATTCATCACACGAGTAAACACCTCTCGCCCTCCTTTCATCACCCACTCACTGACTCCACCCTACCAGCAGGGTAAAAACAATCAGGTCTTGTCTAAACCATGAGAGTTTGTGGGTCACTGAGGACTTGAGAGCTACCACTCTCAATATTGTCATCTTCCCAGCATCACCACTCCCATAGAGACTCCCGATACCCACAACCATATTTTAATTACAGTACATGGATGGTGAAATGCTAAGGAAACTGTTCATGGCTTTTGTGAGCCCAAAACTGGAAAAACCAGTAGCAGTTGTATGGCGCCAATATATTGAGGTTATCTTGATGATTTCGGGGCTTAACATCATACAACATTATACATATACAACAAAGAGTACTGGTAAAATGGGACACCATGAGCGTAGCTCTCATCCTGTAACTACACTTAGGTAATTACCCATCCACTTACTCTCCCAACACCTACCCTACCCACACACTCCTGACACCCATTCACCCACCTACCTACTGACATCCCCTCCATTTCTGACCCCATCCTATCCATTTCTGACAGTATCTCATCCATTTCTGACAGTATCTCATCCATTTCTGACAGCATCCCATCCATTCTTGAGACCAACCCATCATTCCTGACACTAATCCACCCACTCACTTCATACACCACCTTCCAACCCTGACACCTACCCACTCTCGACAGGCTGGCTGATAGCTTGTCTGACAAAATGAGAAAATTTTTGAGCTGTCTCACTCGCCCACCTGCTTCCTTGCTCTTCCCCTCTTTACCATCCTCACACACCTGTTTCTGCCCTCAGGCCCATCCCTCCCATCCACCCTGACACCCTCTTATTCCCCATCCTTCTCATCTCCCATCCCTCTCATCCCCCATCCCTCTCAACCACTTCCTGGGTATCCTTTTACAGATGAAATAATGACAGACCGACTGAAACTGACTGACTATGAGTGCCTGATTAAGACTTCAAAGTCGAGCCTGGCCTCGGGCCGGGCTTGGGGAGAAGAAGAACTCCCAGAACCCCATCAAGCAGGTATCAAACAAGCAGGTACCATTGCCCTACTGAGAATGCCTGCCTGCTATACAATAATTACAGGGAAATTAGTGAAGGAGTAACATAAGAATCATGTAGAGATGTACGAGTGGCCAGGGATGGCAAATTGTGCCAACATTTACGTGTGAAATTACCTTTCTCTGTTAGAACTTTGGGAGTAAAGAGGATTAATGCCTTATGAAAGTGATCACAGTACTGCTGACTGGGGCAGCATGGGTAGCAACATGGCATTAATGGGCCATGTGCACATTTTGATAGATTATGTATAGTGGATTAAGACAAAAATGGAGACTTGGGAGGGTGTTCGGATGGATGAGTGTTTGTATAATGGGCATTCATATAATAGGGACGCCCTTATTTAGGGTTTTCAAGATAGTATTTTTTAAGCTACTATCTTGTCCCCTAACTCCCCTTGCCACTTCGGGGGGGGGGGTATAGGTTGTTTATGTAGCTTCAGGGCACCAATTCCCCCAGCCACAGGGCATGGCGAGAAGGCACCCCTAAGCATACCTAATACCCTATCAAAACACAAACTAAAATACACATAAATGGCAGATTTCATCACAACCCACAAGAGTTAAGATGATACTAATAACACACAATAATAACCTGAAAAACAAACATTAAATGGAAAATTCTTTTGTATTTGTTTTTTTTCTTATATGGGACACAGCACACACAAGTAAGGGGTGCACAGTATATCATTAAAAAAGAACTAATGCTGAAGGCCAAAACAGCAAGCTGCCTAAGCGGCAGGATTGATGACTTGACGTCGGCATACATGGAAAACTAGACATAGTGGAAGCTCCTAACAAGGCCCTGGAGCGGGAGGGATATCATGTATGCGCATGCGGGTCCTTCCGGCTGCCGCCTTACCCACTCGTGGGCTCCGGCCAGGTCATCCACCCCTCATGTGAGACACTTTTCTGCTCCCATAAATATATCTTGCAATACACCTAGGAGACTCACTGCAGGTCTATAGCACCCACTACAAGGTCATTTTCCACTGATTCAAGTACAAGTACAGTAACTATGACAGAAACAGTTACAGAAATATAAAGTTGGAAGAAGAGAAAGACAATGGAATTAGAAAAGACCATCAGGAACCTGAAAACAGAAGTTGGTAGAGTAACATTGTGACCAGTCATTGTGGCTGAAGTAGAGAAATTGAAGAAAATTGACCAATGCAGGAATGTGAGTGTCAGTGAGCAAAGGATTGCTTAGTGAAGTATGGTGAATAAATGTTTTTCTGGTGATTTACTTAAATTAGCACTCAAAAAGGAAGGCAACAAAACAATGGTAAAGAACTATAGATGCTCACAGTAATGCCACACATTATTAAGGTTTTTGAGGGAGTAATCAGGAGTCTAATCTCTAGTTTATTGGGAAATTAACTATAAAACACAGGTAAACACTGGTTTAGAGCAGGTCTTCTGTATTTTGCAGTTACTTGACCACTGGTAAAATCATGGGAGCATTAGAATAAAATAAAAATGCAGTCTTATCTATTAAGTTATTACCAGATAAGCCTGGATCATGGCTGGGCATGGCGAGTAGAACAATTTGAAACCAACTAAAGTAAACTACAAGTAAATTCCTTCTTTTGTTTTATAAGTTTTTAGTGTTAATGGCCACCCAAGGAACATATATATGTATTTTAAAATTTTTCTTGATCATATTTAGTGTAATAATCTCTAAATCCAGGTAGAGAAACTAAGAGAAAAAATAGCTGCCCAGAGAGAGAAGCGGCGCATCAAGGAAAAGTTACAGAAGGTGAAGACTCTGGGCGAATCTGACAGTGATGATGAATGTGCCTTGGCTTGGGTGAAGAAGTCACGCCAGTTAACAAAGGAAAGAGAATTGGCAGAAAAAAAGGTGAGCATCACCATATTTTCTCTATACTATTTCATACATTTTTGTTATTAGCAGCTTTCAGCTGTATAGCTGAAACTGTTATATATGTTTGTGAGCGTGTGCTTCCGAGGCCATGATGTACATGTAAGTGCAAGCACATGGACAAAAATACATTTCTTACCTGTCACCATGTATTGCTGTGATGTAATATATACTAGCAAGAACATGGGCATATATAATTTAAGGATCATTTATGTTGCAGAGCAAGATGTTGGAGGAGTTGGATGCTCAGTTTGGCATCGCAGATTTAGTAGAGCAAGACATGACTGAGCAGAAAGTCAAGAAATACAGCTACAATGATTTATCAGGTCTTCAGGTGCAGCATGATTTTTCAAGGTCAGTAAGCTGGATGTGCTTACAATGAATCTTCATTGATATGAGGGATTCTATTCATAGGGTTGCCACATGTATTTAATTTATATACATTTCTCAGCTGTGGCCCTTTGGATGTTCCCATAAGCAACTGTTATATGGTCCACCCAGGACTCATAACACCTGCCAGTCTAAAGACTTGAAACCAAAGTTCTACTGAACTTACTGGATCCTGCAGCCTCTCCGAGGCACAAACCTGGGTTTTACACAACTCCCCCATGCACTTCAGCTATGTCATAGGCCGTTCTCCCTCTTAGCCCTTACTTCATTTCACACAAAAATCACAATAGCATGATGCATCAAATGAACAAATCCACAAGGGCCGTGACGAGGATTCGAACCTATTGACATAGCTCGAGTGCATGGGGCAGTTGTGTAAAACCCTGGTTTGTGCCTCGGAGAGGCTGCAGGATCCAGTAAGTTCAGTAGAACTTCGGTTTCAACTCTTTTTGACCATGTCGTAGCTCAGTCGATTAAGGCAGCGTCTGGGATGCTCCCGGACGTAGATTCGAATCCTCATCACGGCCCTTGTGGATTTGTTCATTTGATGCATCACGCTATTGTGATTTCTGTGTGTAATGAAGTAAGGGCGAAGAGGGAGAATGGCCTATTGACATAGGTCGAGTGCATGGGGGAGTTGTGTAAAACCTTGGTTTGTGCCTTGGAGAGGCTGCAGGATCCAGTAAGTTCAGCAGAACTTCGGGTTCAACTCTTTTTAACCCTGTCATAGCTCAGTCGATTAAGGCAGTGTCTGGGATGCTCCCGGACACAGGCTAATCGACTGAGCTACGACATGGTCAAAAGACCATGTCATAGCTCAGTCGATTAAGGCAGCGTCTGGGATGCTCCCGGACGTAGGTTCGAATCCTCGTCACGGCCCTTGTGGATTTGTTCTTTATCAAGTGCTATCATGCATCCTATGGGAAGTTGTTTCCTTAACCCTTGTCTTGCTCTGGGCCTTAACCCTTGTGCTGCTTTGGGCCTTAACCCTTGTGCTGCTCTGGGCCTTAACCCTTGTGTTGCTAAGGTCTATTTGGCCATTGTCACCCACAGGTGCATAACAAAAAAAAAAATCTAAACCTGTTAATTTGTGTTCCCTGATCACGGAAAAAATGACAAAAAAATCGTAAGTGGCATATTTTGATTGCTATAGGGCGAGGAAGTCTGGCAAAAAAGAGGCGCTGACTCAGCGTGCGTCCGAGGCGGTCTGTTCCACCCAAGCTGTCAGGCGGGAGTTGCCACAAAGATATTATTACCTAATTATTTCAATGTCTCTGATTTTTTCTTAGATTTTTGCAGTACATGTACAGTAATATTATTCAATAGTGTGTAGTGTGATATATAATAAAATGTGTGAACCATCGCTACACTCAAAATTATGGTGTGCATATTAGTGATCCAATTATTATGTTCATAAAAGAATATACAAATAGTTTTGCTGTTTTTACACTATATACACACACACACGTTATATATAAGTATCTGCATGTTTTGTTCACCAAAATGAACTACTAATTTGGTATGGTGTGTCAAAAAGTAACAAGGAGTGGCTGCCACACCAGCCAGCCACTCTGCCGCCACTCCCTCCCTCAACAGCACCTCACTCGCCAACATTCTCCTTCCACCATACTATTTTCGCTTTTATTCACTATATACAGACGTTATATACATATTTTGTTCACCATAATTGTACAACTAAGCTGTATGGTGAGTTCAGGCAATAAGAGAGGTGGCCCCACACACAGCTGACAGCTGCCTCTCCCTCGCTGGTTCAAAGCCAGATGCACTAACATTTCTCCACCAACATTACTGTTTATGGTGTTATTATCTACATACACAAATTATATATAAGTATCTACATGTTTTATTCACCATAACTGTACAACTAAGCTAGTATGGTGCCCAAAGAGCATAGTGGCCACCAGTACACAGCATGACATGTCATGCAGACGACGCCACCTTCTTCACCAAAATGGCTGCTCCAAACATACTCCTATTGCTGTTATTACACTCTATACACACGTTATATATAAGTATCTACATTTGTGTTCACCATAGCAAACCACTAAGCTGGTATGGTGAGTCGACAATAAAAGATGGCCACACAGAAGACGACACCACCTCCCTCCCTCAGCATTACTTCTCCCACCATAGAGCACGGCGCTAATTATCACCACAATTCTGCTATTATCAGAATTCTGATATAATCAGAATTCTGCTATTATCTGAATCCAGAATCATTTTTATCACAGTCAGGGGGTCTTCTCTAATATTATCATTGCCAAATAATAGCAGGTTCATATATATTGTTACATATTTAGGCGTTACATATTTAGACGATGCTGTGTTCACAAGCTAAATAGCAGTGCTGTTAGCTCATGCTGTGTGTGCCAGCCTTGGTTGTTTGCTCATTACTGAGGCTCACACACCCATGAATGTTACCCCACGATTTTTTTCCAAGATGGCGTCTGTTTACTATTCGTTGTGGCTGTACTATTGCTGCCCTTATCCCTCGCGGGGCATTTAAAATTGTGCGCTGGACCCTCAGTCGTATTATGTACGATGTGCACCATTCTGTGACAGTTACTCCCATCATATATATATATATATATATGTATTGTGCCATTTAAGGGTTAAATCAGAAACAGTAGGGCTTAGGTACCAAACATGATAGGACACCACTTGCCATATCTTACCTTCTCTCTCACTACAATCCTTTGTTTGGTGTTTGTCAGATGCTGTATGAGCTCGATTATCCAGATTCCACTAAACCGGATATTTGGGTCATCTAGACAAAATCACACCCAGTTAAATTTATGTCCATATCCGGATATGGATATGACTGAATGTTTGTCCTGATACAGATAGACAGGCAAAGAGTTTACCGTATAAGCTGTATACGAGTCAACATTTGAAATCTTAAAAACTCTCCAAAACCTGGGGTTGACTTGCCACCGAATATATAGTGCGAACCTTTACCACTGAAAGATAAACCAGTGAAATGCCCGGCCTAACACTCCTTGTACACCACTTGCCATAACTCTTGCAGCCCACCACAATTATTGAGATAATTTCACTTGTGAAATTAGTGAAATTTCTCAGTAAACTGATAGAGGGAGTGAAGCATTTAAAGACTGAGGCAGACAGGCAGACAGGCAGGCAGGCAGGCAGGCAGGCAGGCAGGCAGGCAGGCAGGCAGGCAGGCAGGCAGGCAGGGAGGGAGGCAGGCAGGCAGGCAGGGAGGGAGGAAGGGAGGGGGAGAGAGAGAGAGGGAAGGAAGGAGGGAGGGAGGGAGTCAGGCAGGGAAAGAGAGAGGGAGGAGGCAGGCAGGCAGGAAGGCAGGCAGGGAGGGAGGGAGGGAAGGAGGGATCCAGGGTTAGGGATTTTGGGAAGGTGGGCAGGCAAGCAGGGAGGCTGGAGTGGAGTGTGGGTGTCTGGAGTGGGTGTGGGTATCAGGAGTTTGTGTGGGGAGTCTCTGGATGTGGTTGTGGGTGTGTTGGGTCTTTGAATGTTGTATGGGTTTTCAGCATGTGGGTATCTACATTTATTAATGTAGACATGTAGAGAGTGCTTCCACTGGGAGAGTGGTGCATGTCAGTCTTTGTGTACCAGAGGAATGGACACTATGTTAACCCTAGCAAGAGGGTGGGTGGCGGTCGGGAAGGGTTTGTTTCTGGTATAGTGGAAGGGTCGGAGGAGGGGCAGGAGTTGTTTAATTATTATTTTTTTTGCTTTTGCCATGGAGGGCTAGTTAAAAATTTTAAATAATACAGCATAATGTTTGAACAGTATTTGGTTGGATATTTATTAATTTAAATATTTATAAGAAGAAAAAATAGATTTTAACAAAATTTCAGGTGCATATTATGTTATATCATCGTATAGCAAGTGTTAACACTCATGGGTGAGTTGGGAAAGGCTTGAGGGTTGAACAGGAAGGAGACATGTGATCATCTGTCTGTCCAGTGTTGTATTGTCTGGTAGTCAATGATACAGACTTTGTGCAGTATGTGCATCATGACAGCCTGTCTTCCGGAAAAAGCTAGGAGGGGGAAGATGGGGTCATGGCATGGGGAGTGAGGAAAAGGATTGAGTGATGGCGAGGGTTGGGTGGGTGATGGATGGAGGGAGGGCAGTGGTTGGGTGGGAGTGCATGGAGGTAGGGAGAGTTGGGAGGGGGAGAATGGGAGCATGACATGGGTAGGGAGGAGAAAGATTGGGTGATGACAAGGATTGGGATGGTGGTGGGTTGAGGCAGGGCAAAGGTAAGGTGGGGGTGCACGGAGGTATGGGGTAGGGAGAGTTTGTTACTGGATGTTGGGCTTATCCGGATGTTGGGCTTAACTGGATGTTGGGTTTAACTGGATTGGGATCCTTCTCATATAGTCCGGGTACTCGAGCTCATACAGTACTTTGTACTCTAATGCAGTCCAGTATCTTTCCAGTGTACTATTCCAACTTTATTATCAACCTTTTATTGGGGGACAGTGTTCACATTTTGGCAATCTAGGAAGATGCAATCTTCCCTGACATTTCAGATAAGGGCTGATAATGTAATGCCTTATAGTGTAATATATTGCTAACGTATTCTGTCTTTGAAAACCTTATATTTTCAGATTTGATACTGGTGGTACAACTATCTTAACCTTGAAGGATAGTAAAGTGTTGGATGGAGAAGAGGATACACTTATAAATGTCAACATAATGGATGATGAGAGAGCAGAGAGGGTAAGTTACTAGTTATTTATTTTGTTTAAAGATAGGATTTTAGACTTGATTACTCAATACTGTACTTGAGTTTCACCTTGAAAAGAATATAGATAATCTAGGGTTAGTTACCTTGTTTGGATGGTAATCCTGACTTACTTTTCATAAAGTTTTTTCTGATGCCAGGCAGAATTATAGGGTGTTACAATACTTGTTCATAGTGATCGAATCTGATAAATAGGTTTGCAATGTACAGTAATATGTACAGTTATTACATGTATAGTGTGACCTTGCTTGAATGAACTATGGAAGAAGCCGATTTGTTGCACGAGAGATTTCATTCAACCCCATCAAACCTATGGCAAAACCCCCAGTTTAAAAAAAAATAAAGAGGGCCCACTTCCACTGCATACTTGCATATGCAGGTTTGTCACAGAGTA
This sequence comes from Procambarus clarkii, assembly GCF_040958095.1. Taxonomy (NCBI): domain Eukaryota; kingdom Metazoa; phylum Arthropoda; class Malacostraca; order Decapoda; family Cambaridae; genus Procambarus; species Procambarus clarkii. The sequence continues at coordinate 29,436,075 of NC_091180.1, forward strand.
GTGTAGTGAAATATGAAGCATATTTTAGTAAGTATAAACCCATCATAACCTGCCAATCTCCAGCACTAAACTAAAAAGAAATCATAGAAAATTAATTTATAACACAGTCTTCATTTTGACTGTTTCATATAACAGAGCAGTCAAACTTAATCAAACTTAAAACTATATAACAATTATTCATGGGCGTGCACACATTACATTATGACCAATATTTGCACTCATAAAATTTGTCAGTCTTAACATAAAAATTCATAAAATATTTATTTATATTATGTATTTTTCATTTTAGTAATCACATATGATATACTGGTATCAATAACTGGCGAAAAATTTACTGTCAAAATTTTATATGTACAATTATTATGGGACCCAAAACTTTTAGATGACTAAAAAAAACTTTCTCAGCAAGTGAAAATGAGGGAAGAAAGGAGAAAGTAGTGTGTGGGAGGGAGAGGGAGGTAGAGACTAGTGTGTACTTTTTTTTGTGTATGTTATCAATATTTGGACTTAGCGACTTAGTTCACCCACTACAGTCTATACAACACGCTTTAATTTGCAGTAAGACAGTTACACTGTTACTAATAATGCTAACATATTGTTAATTTTTTTTTTTTTTTCAGAATTTGAAACGAAGAAAATTAAAGTTAGACGAGTTAGAATATGAAGCGCCAGAAGTTGATGAGTATGGAAACATTGTTCAGAGAACGCTTCTTACAAAGTATGATGAAGAAATTGAAGGAGAGAAGAAGCAAAGTTTTCGCTTGGGTGTAGGTGGAGGAGCATCAGCTTATGATGATGTGCCAGAAGCTGTAAGAAGGATTGCAAAGTTACGAAAATTGCAGAATTTGGAGACTCCACAGGTCCAGTTAGCTTCAGAGTACTTTACTGAAACTGAAATGGTTAGCTTTCGAAAAGTGAAAAAGACTAAGAAAAAAAAGAAAAAGAAATTAAGAGCTGATGATTTGGAACCTATTGAAGAAGAGTCTTTAGTTTACCTGGGGTCAAGTACTGCTAGACAAGCCCGGTTAGAAGCCCTAGAAGTCAATAATGACAAGGAACGGTTACCTGCTGATGGACTGGGTACTCCCAGTGCAGGTCGCACACATTGTCTTAGAGATTTGCTGGAAGAAGAAGATGAAAAAGTAAAAATGGAAGATGATGATGATGATGTTGATGCTGTTGAGAGTGAACAAGATGATATTGAACTCCAAGAAGCATTAGCAAGGTCAAGGAGGGCCAAGATTGCCCAGTCTGCACAACCTAGCAGTGAGAAAATTCTAGACTTGTTAAAGGAAAAACCTATAAAAAAGGAAGAAACAGAAGAGGTCATGGAAGAAGATGGAGCCGGACTTGTCATGACGCTCAACACCACTGATGAATTTTGCCGCACTTTAGGGGATCTTCCTACTTATGGTCTTTCTGGTAATCGAGCAGATGATGAGCAAACAATGTTGCAGCTACAGCAACCTAAGGTATACTTATACACCTCAAGTTGTAGCTTCTCTATCTTCTATTATATTTCAATTATTGTAGAGTTAAATACAGTCTTCTTCAGTTCTCACAATTAATGTCAGTTATTTCATTCCTAAAGATCATAATGAGAAAACAATATAACCTAACATTATTGTATTGAAACTTGTCTTCACTCGAATCTGTAGTGTCTTTATTGTTAGCAGTCAAGTTTGGGAAAGCTGTTTTATAACTGCAGCTGTGTGTTTTTGAAGATGAAACTATAGCTCCTGGGTTGTGTCTTCTAATCATCAGTTGCCTGGTGAAATAATTGCTAACACTTTTGCTTTTATCATACTTTCTTTTAAAACATGATTATAGTTAACTTTTACCTCTTGTAATTAATTTATCTTGCTCACAACTTGTTTTCATCTCTGATAAATTGAAGTTTCCAATTTCCCATTTGTGTCGTGTTTCTTTTCCAACTTTGTTTCCCACGGGAAACGACATATCATGACTTCAGGTAAGAAGTAACCTTGGGTTGCTTCATCTTTGACAAACTATCAAGAACACACTTGAGCAATAATCCGGCCCAGAGTGTGAAACCTTGTGCCTCTTTGCAATTACTGTTCTTCAACTTTTTGAGGAAAAGTCTATCACTAGACACAACGAACAATGCTTTTCAACTGCTGTGGAAATTGTTGTTCTCAATCAACCTTGAGGAGATTCTTGGTAAGACTGTTGGTTTGTCGTCATAAATATGATGATGAAAATAAATAGGATAAGATCATTAGAAGTGATTAACACTTTAGAATTCCAAATATTATTCAAGATTCAAGAAAAGTTTGAAAGTCTTAATAACATTTATTTATTTAATAACTATCCACATACATTAGAACGAAAAGTTGGATTGATATTTATTTACATATGTGTAAAGGCAATGCAAGATGTAGCTCACATATTTTTAACATGGTATGGTAACTAACATGATGTGTTTGTTAACTTAGTACAGTACTGTGTTAGCATACTGTGCTTGTTAACATGGTATGTTTATTAACATGGCATGTTTGTTACATGGTGTTTGTTAACATGGTGTATTTAATGTGGGGAGTCTGTTTATATAGTGTGTTTGTTAACATTGTGTGTGTTTGCTAGCATAGTGTGTTTGCTAGCATGGTGTGTGTTAATATGGTGTGTTTGTTAACATGGTGTGTTTGCTAGCATGGTGTGTTTGTTAACATGGGTGTTTAACATAGTTTGTTTATACAATTTGTTTTAACAGAGTTTGTTAGCACAATGTGTGTGTTTACATTGCACTCGCCTAGCTGTCCTTGCAGGGTGTGAGCTTCGGCTCTTTAATCCCCCCCTCTCAACTGTCAGTCAACTGGTTTACCTGTTTGTACACCTGTACCTGATGTATTGAATGATTGAGTATCATCATATACACCTGTATATGATGATTGAACCTGGTGTACAGGTTCCTGAGCCTATTGGGCTCTATCATATCTACATTTGAAACTGTGTATGGAGTCTGCCTCCACCACATCACTGCCTATGATTGATATGTTTGTTATCATGATGTATGTTATCGTGATGTATTTGTTAACGTGTGTTAATGTGTGTGTTTAATATTTGTGTTTGTTAAGTGGTGTACTGACATGCACACTTGCCAAAATAGGGCTGAGTGAATTATTATCCATTATTAATATTATTGTACTAGTATTAAAATACTATTGGGAAAATTTGTGATGTTGGTATACAAGTCAGTAAATTGCAATGTTTTTGTATTGAAGTAAAATGTGTGCCCTGTAACAGGAGAAGGAAGCTCAGGAGCCTCGTGGAGCATGGGAGGAAGTGGGGATTGACGACACGCGAGTGGAGATCAGTGATAGCATGACCGTTCCCATCCTAGAGGAGGAACCCGATGCCAGTAAGGGAGTTGCTAATGCCCTCAAACTGGCCCTTAAGAAGGGCTACTTAGAGAAAACAAACGTAACTAAATCTGCTAATGCTGCCTTGCAGCATCTGAGAGCCGTGCATTACAGGTAAGAAATGTTTTATAATATATCATTAGACCTGTCAGTCTTCAGTATTTATCCGCTGAGCTGGAACCAGGATTTATGGCTGCTCTTTGAGGGGGTGTGGTGGCTCCTTGACCTTCTTTATTCTTTGAGCCTTTACTCAGTATGCATGGGATTGCTGATTCCCAAGCTTCCCATCCTTTATAATCAGATTCTGGTTTTATCCTGGTAGATCAATCTGGGGCTTAGATGCCTGGTGAAATTCCTAGGAAGTCACTGAGGAGCTCCCAGAAATTTCATTGTAATTACCTAAGTGTAGTTACAGGATGAGAACTATGTTCGTGGTGTCCCATCTTCCCAGTACTGTACTCTTTGTCATGTAATGCTTTGAAACTTGACAGTTTTGGGCTCCTCCACCACCTTACTTAGCTTGTTCCAACCGTCTACCACCCAGAAAATGGCAATTCATTACATTCAATGCTGGTTTTTTTATGCTAAAACTCAAAGCAAAAAATTCTGAATGTTTTGCTACTAAAATCAATGTTCTAACTATATAAATTGCTTTACAAACATAAAATGAGAGAATTTAGTATTGTAAATTAACCACCATGCAGCGCCGAGTTTATTGGGAAATTCCCCAGGTGCGCATGAAATAAAGTGTTCCAAAAAATTTATTTTTTCTTCGTAAAATGATAAATTCCCTTTCCTGAACATGTCTATGCAAAAATATATACCAAATTCCACTTTGGCTGTGGGGACGTGGACAAGGTGCGCTGTGATGTCATCAGGACCTGGTCGCCCGTATTCACCTAGTTGTGTTTGCGGGGGTTGAGCTTTGCTCTTTCGGCCCACCTCTCAACTGTTTACTACCTACTTTTTTTTTCACAATACACATCCCAGGAAGCAGCCCGTGACAGCTGACTAACTCCTAGGTACCTATTTACTGCTAGGTAACAGGGGCATTTAGGGTGAAAGAAACTTGCCCATTTGTTTCTGCCTTGTGCGGGAATCGAACCCGCGCCACAGAATTACGAGTCCTGCGTGCTATCCACCAGGCTATGAGGCCTCTTCATGCCCGTGCATGAATCGCCCAGACACGGTCGCGCGGGCCATTCAAGCACCGGGTGTTGCCACAAAGATATTTTAAATTATTTGTTTTATGTAAACCAATGCTTTTTTTTTTTTTTATCGTATATGATGCATATGTGTGTCCTTTACAATATGTATACAGTAAAACATTCATAATGTTCCATGGAACTGTGATACATGTGCCAGTAATGTGTCCACAATAAATGTTTATTGTTGCAGTATTACCTGTTAAAAATTCACTAAAATTACAATATGTACAGTTTCACACACTATTTACACAGTAACACACTGTATTACACACTCAGTACTTCGGAAGTGAGTAATAATCAACGAAGTAGTCTATGGTACACAGCGCGACTTTGCTCTCAGTGCACCAAGTAGAAAATAAAAAATTTCGCTTCCTGGTTCTTCATTCTGTGTGCTTGCAAATAACGCACTCACGTACACCCTTGGCTTTAGTACTTGTAGGTTGTATGTAGCCAAGCTTGTAAAGCATAAGGTAGTATTGAAAAGGTTATAGGAAAAGATCAATATGTAAGGTAGTCTTGAAAAGGTCGCTTTGTATGGTCTCACACAGGAAGAGATTCAGCTTGCCTCACGAGTGTCCATCAGTCAGAAAAAGATTCAGCTTGCCTCACGAGTGTCCGTCAGTCAGAAAAAGATTCAGCTAACCTCAAAGAGTGTCTGTCAGTTAGGAAGAGATTCAGATATTCTTGAAAATATTTATGGAAAACACCACCATGGAAGCCGCTAACACTGTTCATCTATGCTACTTGTATCAGATGCATCATCACTGAATGCAGAAAACGATTCATCTATGTATCATTTAAATAAATTAGAGATAGCATAGGATTGCAAGGGTGACGCTCAACAACTGGATAGCTCGCTGTGTCGCCCTCATAGGTGCTGCATCACTTGCATCCGACCTTTGCGTTAGGTCCTTATTGCGCCTAGCTTCACCAATATTATGACCCTTATGTTCTTCAAACAATAAGGTTTGAATTTCACCGACAGAGCGTTATCTTTCAACACCTCATCGAACAGGTGTTTGGGAGCCAGAGGCGCGTGCGCCACCCATGGTTGGTCATTCAGTACTAACCCAGCTAGCAGCCCTAAGGCATTCTGGGAATTTTTTCCAAGATGGCTGCCTCTCACTGGAGGTCCTAAGAGTCCATTTCGTACACAACCAACCTCGTACACATTTAGAATTGGTACCGAAAAATCAAAAAGTTTTCTCGGTTGGCGCAGTTTCCCGCCGACCGAGAATACTCGGTTGGCGCAGTTAAGTGGCTAATGCTGTAATTTTAACAATTTAACAGTTTTTTATCAAACTTTTTCTATAATTTTCTTTAGCTATAGTAAAATTTAGATTTAAATATTATTTTAAATTTGACTCCAGAATTGTAAGTAATTTATGGATTCTTTTCTTTCCACAGCATAGAGGATAAAGCAGTGGATGATGAGCGTGGTCGAGGCCGTGGAGAACGGTACATGGGGCCAGTCACAGACTTTAAAGACAAGGACAACTACAAACCTGACGTCAAGCTGGAATATGTAGATGATGAAGGTCGCAAGCTAAATGCAAAGGAAGCATTCAGGTAGGTCTTAAAAATGCTATGTATTTGCTTCATTGCTTTAAAGTGGGTTTTAGTACTAGTTATACAATATTTTTAGTAAACATAAATAAGTGGGGTTTTGCTATATACCTAATCAGTCATTTTACTCCAATGGAATGGCTGATGAACAGTAAAAACTCACATTCAGATGTGCTCTGATTCTCAAAGCATATTCCTTTCACAGATTGCTACCCAGTGGATTCAGCCATATTTACACACTTGAGAGTGAAATGGGTAGCTTTGTTAAATAATAAACTCTGCATCTTAATTTTTTTTTCCTATTGGTCTTCTTTGTATCATCAGAGATGGGAAATTTCCTTAGTCTTTCTTAAGCCATGCAGTACTAAGTTGACTAATGGTCTTTTAATGGAAAAGCAAACTACCTCTTATTTCCCAAATTGTCTAGTTTTGGTCAGTTACACACCTGGATTTTCAAGACTGTAAACTTTATTTTTAATCAATCCCTTCCTTCAATCAATTGTTATTATGTTGACCAAACCACACACTAGAAAGTGAAGGGACAACGATGTCATACAATCGACTTGAGAATGGTCCAGGACGAACTAAAACGTCATTGTCCCTTCACTTTCTAGTGTGTGGTTTGGTCAACATATATCAGCCATGTTATTGTGACTTCGTCTGCAATTGTTATTAGATACTGCTGGGAATCCAGTCCGTTCTCGCGAGTGTTTCCAATATCAGAAAACTGTTGTTCTAAAGTGCATTACCCTAACCAACCAGAGGACCCATGAACAGAAAACAGGACATTGTCAATTTCACAAGCTGCTACCATTTTCTTGTACATCAGTTTTTAGCCTTAGGTAAAGTATATGTCAAAATGTGATGTCCTGCAAGGAGAACAGGTTGGGGAATATTGAATCCGACATCTTGAGTAATGTACAGTACATACAGTATAAGTATTGTACACTTCTTTGGTTTTATCAGTGAACTGAATGTTTGTATATACAGTACCTGTACATCCATACTTTACTGGATAAATGTCTTAATAATTGCTGTCCCAAACTTTGCAAGTATCTTGAGAGATTTGTGCACAGCTCGGACAAAATAGAAAGGCAGTTTCATAAGAGGGATTTTTTTTTTTTTTTAGTTTTCAGTGTCTATTGTATAAAATGTGATTAAAATTTCCGTTAATAAGTCTTAAGATACTGGAGATAATTTTATAGCCCAGCTTCAGACCAGAGCTTTTGAAAGTTTCATTTTAGCTGATGAAAAAAATTTAAGATTTTTGTGTAGCTTCTTTAAATTCAAAGGATTTAAAATTAGTACTAGATGTGTATTTTAGATGCAAGAGGATGTTCCTTTGTTAGGTTTTCATAAGAGCTGCTTTGAAGGGGCACTCCAAACAGCATCAGTTGACATTTCCACCCTACAATAAATGTTAAGTTGAGAAGTCATGTGTAAGTACAGAGCTTAAATTACTCTAGTTACATGATTCTGTATTATATTAAATAATCTATCATTTTGTATGCAAATTTCATCTCGCTTTTAAAACTAAGGTATTTGCTCATTTCAGATATTTATCTCACAAGTTCCATGGGAAAGGTTCGGGTAAAAATAAGACAGAAAAACGGATGAAAAAATGGAATGAGGAGCTGCTAATGAAGCACATGAGCTCATCAGATACACCACTTCAGACACTAGAGAGACAGAGGGAGAAACAGAAACAGCTTGGAGCTGCATATCTTGTTCTCTCTGGAAGTAAGACTCAAGAGTCAATGGATGTCAAAAAGTGAAGTGGTAATTTGTTCTGATTTAAATTTTAATATGCTTTCTAAATCATGTTGAAATTGTATAACATGTTAAATGTGTATACAGTACCTTTGAGTCATGTGATGTATGTAACTTTAATTACTTTCTTCAGTGTGAGATTTTTGACCCTTCATGCTAATCGTATTTTGATATCTGTATATTATTATAATGCTAAATGCTTTTTGTTGGTTTAAACTGTGTATACCATTCCTTATTGTAAACTAATTTTCCTGGTATAGTAAATGAGGCAGTGAGCCTGGGAAGAAGAGCACTTAGTCTTAGAGTGACCAGTCCCCGCACATGGGGCATATAGTCACTGCACTCGTGCATTTAAGATCACCATGCCCAAGTCTCCAGTACTTTTTGCAAAGTCTAGGAGAGGAAATGTACTCCTGAACAGAGCATCTGATACCAGCAAGAATTATAGAAGGTGGAAGGGTCTTGCTATCAAAAAGTGATCTTCACAACTCGGAAGCGGCTGATGACAACCACGAGGGGGTCGAGTGAACGTATCAACCTGGAGGACAGAATGGCCTTGGGCTTCAAGAATATGTTTAATATCCTCGTGGCAGTCTTTCAGGTCCTTGACACCAGTCGCAACATTGTGTGGGAGGATAACAATGCCAATGCTGGAATTTAACCGGGAATTTTTGGAGACCCTAACAGGGGTCTCCCAATGCTGGACAATACGGCTAAGGGGGAAGCTGCTTCCTAATTAGGAGCAGCAACGACACGTGTATCAAAACGGGTGGGGTTAAAAGTAACAAAGGCATCCACCGAATCAACGAGGTGTTTATGGAGAGAAATCGTCAGGATGTGTAGAATCCAGATGGTTGAGATCAAAGTACTTAGTTCATTTAGCATGACCAAACAAGGTGCAGAATGTATTAGCACTGAAAGGAGTCGTGTGAGGGGTGTCAAAGGAGGAGATTGGTCTGGGCCCAATGTAGTGGGGGCTACAGAGCCCGGTCTTCCAATACAGTCCGACTCGGAGGGGAGGGGGGCCTGATTGCCCACCCTACGAGCCTGGGAAATTATGAGAGGATCATTCAGCAGCATAGAAGAGAGTAGGTAATAAGCAGCATAGGAGAGTAGGTAGGTAAAAGTAGGTAAATTCAGAAATCAATAATTTCTGAATTGACAAATAAGCCCACATACCCACCATGGAGCCACAATTCGAGGATAGGACACCTGACAAGACAGGCCCCCCCCCCCCAGGGGTACATTGTGAATATACGCCCTGAAATCACCACCTTCAGAACCTTCGAGATCGAGTTCAACAATGAAGGCGAGGATTGACAGCAAAAGTGTTCCCTTGCTCGAAACGTCGGTTACCACAGTTCTACAGGTGAGTGCGCGCATCTCGCCAAATACCCAGGCATCAAAACAGAAGATGTCTGAAAGAATAATCAAGAATGGTAAGGTCAGTGGGAAATGACAATTAGAAAAGAGAAGGGGGGGGGGAGGAGGTAAAAATGAAATATATAAGGAAGAGGAAAGAGCTTCCAGCGAAATTAGTGAAGAGGGCAGCAGGAGCTTAAGGCTTCAAAAGGACAGATGACTGTCCCATGGAGCACTGCACCCCGGCAGCTGCCCACCAAGCCCCCTCATCACGGCAACGTGCTGGAAAAGGAGGGGGCAATTACATACAAGCATACAGCTAACTACACCACCTTGCCTTACAGTGGTCACAAAGTCTTGCCAGCAGTGAGGCAACTAATGCTGTAGGCCAGTACTCCAGTTGCCATTTGGTGGTGGTCAAGCAGATTTGGACTGATGTTGTTCACCTGCAGCATAGTTTCCAACATTTTCTTTATTTTACTGTAATTTGTCAGTGGTTTGTTTCATCCGATTTCTTGGTTGATTTTTCTCGGCTTTGGGTTGATCTCTGATCCCCAAGGTTTCCTCACTTCTAAAAGTCTAATTTTGGCCCTTGGTTCCTAGTAGATCAGTTTGGGTCTCTCATGCATGACACTAACACCACAAGATACCTTGAGGTGCTTCCGGGGCTTAGTGTCCCCACGGCCCGGTCGTCGACCAGGCCTCCTGGTTGCCGGACTGATCAACCAGGCTGTTGGACGCAGCTGCTTGCAGCCTGACGTATGAGTCACAGCCTGGTTGATCAGGTATCCTTTGGAGGTGCTTATCCAGTTCTCTCTTGAACACTGAGGGGTCGGCCAGTTATGCCCCTTATGTGTAGTGGAAGCGTGTTGAACAGTCTCGGGCCTCTGATGTTGATAGAGTTCTCTCTCAGAGATAGTGTTAAGTGTCAATATTACAAAGACAAGAATCCCCAATGGGAAAGTTACTACTCACTACTAACATTTTAATTTAATTAAAGAGCCAAGCCAACAGTAACTAATTGCTTAACACCACAAGCTTACAAATGCTTGTCCCCAAATTCACAATGTTTAGAACAATGTTTAGAAGGTTTCAATAAATAAATCTGTCAAGTTTATATCTAAGTCTGTTGGTGTCTGGAACCCTTTTAACGACTGCCAGTGGTATGACACTACCAATGGTAAAGTCAGTAGAGGCCATGATAAGGATTCAAACTAGCATGCTGGGTACTCCCAAGTATATGCCGTAACCAACTGTGCCACAACATGCTAAAAGCAATACAACCTAGGATTCAACTGAATCCTCTACCACAGTCAGAATGCATGCGGGCAATGTGCAAAACCCTGATTGGGCTTCAGTGGAAGCCTCAGGACCCCAAGAGGATTCAGTTGAATCTCCGGTTGCATTGCTTTTAGCATGTTGTGGCAGAGTTGTTTAAGGGGTATACTTGGGTATACTTGTGCAGGTAAAAATCCTCATCATGGTGCCTACCAATTTTCTCGGATACATCACGTTAATGAGATGGGAGCAGGTCAGCCGAGCGGACAGCACGCTGGACTTGTGATCTTGTAGTCCTGGGTTCAATCCCAGGCGCCGGCGAGAAACAATGGGCAGTTTCTTTCACCCTATGCCCCTGTTACCTAGCAGTAAAATAGGTACCCGAGTGTTAGTCAGCTGTCACGGGCTGCTTCCTGGGGGTGGTGGCCTGGTCGAGGACCAGGCCGCAGGGACACTAAAAAGCCCCGAAATCATCTCAAGATAACCTCAAGAATGTGATTTTTCTGTGCACAATGAATGGTTGTAAAGGCTACAAATTCTAAATGCATCTACTGTACCAACCGTACAACATTATCACATGTATTATATAGGCGGCCTAGTCAGAAACTGGGTCGTGGGACCCCAGAATCGCCCCACTGTAACTATGTGTACAGTATTATACACAGTACTGTTGAGATAAAACTGTATAACCCCCAAAAAGGTTGTTACATCAGGTGATAATGGTACACCACCACCACCGGTGACTACAAAAGTTGTCAATTACCTTGAAACAATATTTTATTCAGTCTAAAACTATATTAAACATGCAGTAGCATTTATTTTACCATGTGGCAAAATTATTATGCCACATGGTTTGAAAACTTAAGAATAAAATTTACAGTATAATGCTAGTTTAGTTTGCATCTAGCTTCCTTACAAGACATGAATATTTATGTAAATTAAACATCTTTCTGTAGGCCTATCTTTATATGGATTTGCTTCTCATTTTTTAATTATTCAATTTACATGACATAGTACATCTACAAAACTCGTGTATTTTTTGTAATTGTAATTGTTTACTGCCAAACAAACTTCCTGAGACTTGCACTCCGGCAACTTTAGTCCAAAATACTGGCTCTTTTAAACAATAATTGAACTTATTTGTGAAAAATTATACAACCAATCTAAAGGAATGAGTCTAAAATGAATTTGCTTATTCTCTAAACTTTGTTCTTAATGTACACTTAGCCTAAAAGTATAACATTTATTTTAATTCAAATATTTCTTAAACTATCAGTCTTGATCTTGTGGCATCAACAATAATCCTGGCAATATTTGCATTTAAGTAAATCTTTTCAGCTGTTTTTGCTCTTCATTTTGTTTATTCTTTATGGAAATTGTTATCAATTAATACTGCATTTTGTCTACAAAATTTATATTAAACTATTTTGATCTGAAGCCCTCTGCATCTCCTGCTGTTTTAAGACCAACATCATGATGTTTCTTTTCACTTATCATCTTTAGTGGGTCTTTTATCATCTTTCTCCCTGTTCTTGTCCTGAGTTTTATCTTGGGTATGCTTCTCTGCGGGCACTTTAAAGCCAAGGGTAAACGGGAGACCTGCGGCAGCTGCTGCCCAACTGCCCTTCTCACTTCCTTTGGTTTCTGCCATTTTGCTGCAAAACAATAGAGAGATTAACTGCAAATGTTTACAATTAATTTTATTATTTTTTTTTTAATTGCGCGCGCGCACACACACACATCTCAGGAATCTGTACACCTGTTGATTGACGGTTGAGAGGCGGGACCAAAGAGCCAGAGCTCAACCCCCGCAAACACAACTAGGTGAGTACACACACACAGGGGCCTGGTAGCCTGGTGGATAGCTCGCAGAACTCGTAATTCTGTGGTGCGGGTTCAATTCCCGCAAGAGGCAGAAACAAATGGGCAAAGTTTCTTTCACCCTGAATGCCCGTTACCTAGCAGTAAATAGGTACATAGGAGTTAGTCAGCTGTCACGGGCTGCTTCCTGGTTGGGGTGTGTGTGTGTGTGTGTGTGGGGGGGGGGGGGGGAGAGAGAGAGAGAAAAAAAATAGTAGTTAGTAAACAGTTGATTGACAGTTGACAGGCGGGCCGAAAGAGCAAAGCTCAACCCCCGCATACACAACTAGGTGAATATACACACACACTGCCGGACCCAATACCAATTCTAGAACACGCCATAGAATACATAGAGGTATCTCAAAATGAAGTGGAAAAATTACTCGGTGGGCTAGGAAAAAATAAAGCGGATGGACCTGATGGAGTTTCACCTTGGATGCTGCGAGAATGTACAACTTAGCTGAGCATTCCACTCCAATCAATATTTCGGACATCTTTGTGCATAGGAATCTTAACAGATATATGAAAAAGGGCAAACATAGTCCCAATCTATTAAAATAGTAGTCAAAAAAACCCTCTAAATTATAGGTATGTATCATTAACAAGCATGGTAGTCAAAACACAAGAAAAAAATAGTTAGTTAAATGGGTTCAACACCTGGAGAGTAATGACATGCTAACAGACAGAAAGTATGGTTTTCAAACAGGAAGATCCTGTGTAACAAATCTACTTAGCTTTTATGATAGAGCCACATAGATACTACAGGAAAGAGGTGGGTTGGGGTTGACTGTATTTGGACTTAAACAAGGCTTTTGATATTGTCCCACACAAGAGGCTGTTCTGGAAACTAAAACATTCCGGAGGGGTGACAGGGAGACATCTGACACGGATGAAAAATTTGAGAGAAAATAGACCATACACACCTTACAAATTATGTGGAAAGGAATTACAAAACACTAATAATGAATACACAAAGAAATCACAATAGTGTGATGCATCAAATGAACAAGTCCACAAGGGCTGTGATGAGGGTTCGAACTTACGCCTGGGATGATCCCAGACGCTGCCTTATCACGGGGGTGATAAGGCAGACCCTCATCACGGCCCTTGTGGATTTGTTCACTCATAATGAACAAGACCTAGGGGTGGTTTTAGATAGTAGGGTGTCACCAGAAGAACACAAAGTACATTGTGAGAGGAGCATTTGTGCCGCTTTCCAACTTCAGACCTGCTTTTAATTATATGCATTTTGAAATACTAAAGAAACTGTTCATGACTTTTGCGAGACCAAAATTGAAATATGCAACAGTTTTATGGTGCTCAAATCTTAAGAAGCACATAAATAAACTGGAAAAGGTGCAACGGTATGCTACAAAATGGCTTCTGGAACTGAAAAACAAGAGTTACGAGAGACTAGAGGCGTTAAACATGCCAAAACTAGACGATAGAAGAAAAAAAAAGAGGCAATATGATCATCGCTTACAAAATACTAACAGGAATCAACCAAACTGACAAACAAGCATAACTCTCATCCTGTAACTACAGTTATGTAAGTACACACACACACCCAATGATTACTATGTGGTAAAGGAGGAGTGGGAAGGCAGAAGAGAATGGGCAGAGAGAGAGGCAGAGGCTCTGCTGATGAGAAAAGAACTGGAGTTTTAACGAGATGGATATCTTGTACTGTGAAGGGTTCAGTGGCTTCAAAACAGGCACCATGGCAATTGGAGGGCAAATAATAATAATAATAATAGTAATATATAACCCCTCAACAATGACAAAAGACCCAGACAGAAATGTGGTAGAATGATGAAAAAACCACAAAGAAACCTCTCACTGTCACTGAGAAGAAGACTGCAGGTGAGACACCATCAAACCTGCCACCTGAACACCATACAAATGGTGATAAAAATGCATAAAAAAAGTCCAGATGTGAAAAGCAGATGAGAAGGTTGAACCAGGGAGATATATCACCCAGCTGATGCTCTGATAGAAGCAGAGCCATGGAAAAATGCCCAGGTTGGGCAGTTTGGCCAGCAAGCAGTGCCTGGAACTAAGGCTAGTTGGGGGGAATGAAACCGCATAAAGAGGCAGATGCCAAAACATCACAGTCGAGAAGGTCAACGTCTGGCAAAGCCAGAGGAAGGAATTGCCGCCGACGGTCCATTCCATAGAAATAGGAAGGAAGTGATACAGACCGTCGGCCAAAATATTAGACACTCCCTGAACATTAACAGTGTGGAAATGTAAAGCCCGAGAACTCGGAGTTTGCATCTACTTCTACGGAACAGTTTACATTTACAAAGTTTGCTACTTCAGGTAGCAGAAGAACTACCTGGAGCAACCAGCCCCACAAAGCCATGGACCGTAGAAACCCCCCAGTTGAGACAATGAACCATGGGGAAACATTCCGAATGGAGCTGGATCACCAAGCCCTGAGTAATCCGAACTCTTCACAGTGCCTGACACACCGCCTCATACTCCCACACTGTGCTGGGAGCTCGATGAAGAAAACCCCAACAATTCACCAGTCTGGCCCGTGGTCGGACTGGTGAGCACTGGTCACAAAGCCCCAGCTTACAGTCAAGTCGTCCATGAACACATCGAGTGAGGTAGGATGGCACCTCTTCCCTCCTAAGAAGAAGCCGAAGAGGAAGCTGGTGTACAAAGTAATACAAAAAGAAAAGCCCCAAGACTAGACTGCTGTGAACGAGCAGCCTTGGAGAAACCTCAGCACACCCTTAAACACCTGTGGAAAGTGCAGGCTGAGCAACCACAGTGTGCCCCACTAGCCAAAAAATGTCCCCCCCAAACCCTAGGCTAGACAAAGCTCAAGACCCCTGGCTTACTTAAGGAAGAGGACTACCCCAAGGGAGGAAGCCTCTCTAAAGGAAGCATTCCCCGAATGGCCCAGGGAAGAAACCCGAGCACATGCAGCTTGGATACACAAATTTCTGGCTCACAAACACTACCGTGTAAACACTACTGAAATTCAAGGGAACTTTAAAAAAAAAATGAGAAACCGGAGCCAGAGCAACACGACCTCTCAGTAAGCACGTCTGAAAAGAACCGAAGCCAGTCAGGCCGGGTTGACTTCCCCCTCAGCGAGGGGACAGGGGGGAAATTAACTAGTGTTTGGCTAGTTTTCACCAAGTTTTATTATTTCTTTTATTATTGGGGGGAAGTTCTTTTGGGATCGTTGGTTGCATTTTTAAACCAGGCAGTGGTTTGTTTTGATTCGCCTATTTTTCGGAGTGCCTTTACTGGTGATGGCAAAGATGATATCTTTTAAATGTAAGGTGATCATAGACCATCATTCTCTGCACCTCTCTGAGGGGGCCAGGTTTTGGCTTGTGGTCCTGGTAGCAAAAAACACTGCGCAACTGATGACACTTGGTAGTATGGCACTTAATCAGTGATGATAGCTTCAGGGACCCAGCAGGGCTCTCCACAGAAATATCCAAGAAAACATTAGAAAGTCTACAGAGAAGTCTAGTGGGGTTGTGCACTGAACGCCATCTACTAGGGAAACCGACTCATCTGTTATGCATGTTTACATTTAAGTGTCGAGCAAATGGTCGATTACCGAGCACGAGCAAATTGTTCGAGTTGGGAGTCTTTCGAGTACCAAGGTTCCTCTGTACATGGAAATTTAAGTCAAGAATACCTCAAGTTTAAAAAGCTTATTTATTACATATGTATCATAATGCCGTACTTGAAACACTTGCATTCCAATTTATTTACCAGGTATATTCATTAATGGATATGTAATATTTTAATGTATGCTCCTAAATCATGCAAAACTAGATTTAATGTATTTGTACATGCACCTAAACTATATTAAAAATTGAGATACAGTACATGCAAATGTGCATTTTTTACATGTCTCATTAAGTACTCCCAATGCTTACTTATCAGTAATTATCAGCTCCTTATGCCCTGCCAAATAGCCTTTTCTATCTGGTGTGGTTTCCAAATCTCTTAACTTTCAATTTTTATGTGGCATTTGCTCTTGAATCGTGGATGAATGTGGCTTCCAAGACTTGTATTTCAGTACATTTGTTGGATGGAGTTTCTCATAACTGCTTTCACCTTATGGTGTAGTTAAATAAAGATCTATCTCCATTGCACATTTTCATTACTTGACACTTACTTGGATTGAATTCCGGCAGCCATTTATTTACCCCCTCTTGAAAAATAACTTTGCATCATCTGCAATTGTTGATATACTGTATACAACCTCACCCCCCTCTGAAAGGGCATTTATATAATTTTGAAAGAGCAATGTTCGGACAGAGCTCAGTGGAACACCACTTTTCACTTCTCTCCAACCTGACACATGCTCTTTGACTATGACCCTTTGTTTCCTGTCCATCAGATATTCCTGTACCTAGTCCAGTGCCTTTCCTGTTATCCTTGCTTCTCTCTCCATCTTGTGTATTATTCTTCTGTGAGGGACTACTGTATATCAAAAGCTTTCTGGCTGTCTAGTAAAAGATGTAGTCTACCCATCTTTCCTTCTCTTGTCTTATTTTGGTGACCCTGCCATAGAATTGAATGAAGTTTGTTAAACTTTATTTTCCCTCTGAAGCAATGTTGTGCCTGTTGTAACATTTACTCTCCCAAATGTGTTACAATCCTTTTTCTGATTACTTTTTCTAGCATTTTGTATGGAATATATGTTAACACTGGTTTAAGCATTTGGTGTTTCATGTCTGTCCCCTTTCTTAACTATTGGAACTACATTTGCCTCATTCTAGAGTCCCAGTAGTTCTTTGCGGCTCTCTGAGTAGGTAGGATGCTTGACAGTTTAATTTTTCCTCCATTCTCCATGCTTCCCTATCATGTCTTCCCTTCACATGCAGGACTCCTGGGCTCTGTGGTCCGTTTTCGTTTTGGCATCCCTTTCATTTTTTCTCTACCTTCTTGCTTGACCTTCAGATTTTCTTATTGCTCCTTTGTGTGTTTTCCTGACTCTTTGGGCCACCCCTTGAGCCATCATGTTTTTATTTTTGGGACATTCTTGCTTGCTGTTTTTAGGTCTTAAACCTTCAGTTATTTCTGGCTCCTCAGACTTTTGATGCAGAAGGGGAGGAGGAAGGGTTGTACATTTGTGGATTACACAGGACTTGATAATGGTTCAGGATGGACCAAAATGACGTCATTTCTCCATCTTCTAATGTGTGGTTTTGTCATCATATCTTCAGCCACATTATTGTGACTCATCATCTGCTTGTTGCTTATGCCTTGGTTGTTTCGGTTCTGCTTCTGGGCCTGCCTTGATAACTTTCGGGTTTGGGCTTCCAGCCGAGTGTGTCAAATACTCAGTAGCTGAAAACAGGCCACTCAACCTATAAATTATGCAAAATGATGCTAAATATACTCGGAGCCTGCATTACGCTTGCAAATTCCAGAATTATTTATGTTATAGATGGGGAAATGCAAGACATTATTCATGATATTAATAAAACTGAAATTAGATTAAGCAGCAATTGTGGAATATCTTAAGCAGTACATTAATAAATTGGAAAAGGTTCAAAAGACATGTGACTAAATGCTTCTAGTCCTAAAGTACAACTTTGAGAAGAAGAGCTAAGAAAACAAAGTTGGGGAATTTTCTTTTACATATGTTCTCTTTTGCAAATATATTTGTAAATAGTTGGAATAATTAAAATGAGAAGATGGTGGATGTTATCACTATCAGAAGTTTCAAGATGTCACATGACAAGGATTATAGGGAAGACAGGATTCCACGAGCATCTCTCTCATCCTGTAATTACACTTAAATAATTACACATGTACAAAACAAGTCATCATTCATGTCTACAGTTGTGTAACATGCAATACAATTTTGTTTGTTTTTTGCATTAATACATTCACATTCAACAAGACATTTACACACCTGAATTGTCTATCTATGGGTTGCATGAAATAAAAGAAAAGAAATTGTGAAAGGGGCAACCAAACATACAAATCACAACTACATAGCTACACCTCATTGTTTGTAATAATCCTTTGTCAATAATCTTTTGTAATACACTGTATAACATGTCATATATTTCATTAAAAATTTATCCGAGTTCAATCAAGATTGGCACTGTAATGCCAAGGCTTTTCTTTATAGCAATAAATTGTTATGTTCATATGATCTAATAAGAATAACAGAATAACAAAATGGACAAAGTTTTAATATTTTGTAGAGATTCATTAGATAGACCCTTTTTCTCCTTTCTCAGCATGTTAGATCATGGTAATACATATCAATAATACAAAAAAGTTAAAATAAGGTAAAATACAATTAGAACTATATTTTAACACTGCCATCTCCATACATGCATACAGTCACAACTGGAAAAAAAAAAAAAGTTGAATGTAATGAAATGCCAGTTTCTGTGTGAGCCCCAGAGGCTCCCTGAAGCAATCTTACTGATCACGTACCATACTACTCGAGTGTCATCAGTCACAGAGTTCTTTGTATGCCTACCAGGGACCACGAGACAACCTGGCCCCTCCTCAGAGAGGCGAAGAGAACAATGGCTCACGAACACTTTACATGTAAAGTATGTTATCTTGCCATCGACCAGGAAAGGCACCCAGAAAGGCAGGCAAATCAAAACAGGCTACTGCTTGGTTGAAAATTGTGACCTACGTCCTCAAAAGAGCAAAAGAACACCCTTCACAAAGAAAACATACAAGCAAAACTTAGTTTTGCTTGTGAAGAGGCCACCAGAAACCAAAGTGAAGAAAGAAAGGAAAGAACCCAGCCCAATGACCAAGCAGGATCAGGCGATGTATAAGCAGCCCAGAGGTGAAGTAATGCACAAGAAAGTCAGTGGAAAAGGGCAGAAGTGAAATCCACCCCGAACGCAAGCAGAAGTGGCCCCACCAGTGCCATATGATATGAAGCGACATTATTCAGCACGAGTTGCCAATCCAGAAAAAAACCTAGAGAGAAACGACAAAGCAACCTAGTTGAACACCAAAGAAACCCAATGAAGAGGAAGAAAATAGAGGAAAGTCGTCCAAGAAACCCCATACTGCTACTGAGAAGATGACCGTAGGCGGGACACTATCAAACTAGCGACCTGATCATCATACAAATGGCGATACACATGCATCTTAAGACCAGATACGTATTGTGGAAAAGAAGGTCGAATTAGCGAGGAACCTCACCTGTACGTCCTACTGTTAAAGGCGGAGCCACAGAAAATCGCCCCGGTTCGGACACTGAGCAAGCAGCACTTGTAACCAAGGCTGGAAAGAGGAATGAAACAAGATAGGCCATCTGCCAGGACAGTGGACACTCCTGAAATGTGAACGGTGCACAGCTAAACCCAGAGAACTCAGCAGAAAAGCTACACGAAGCAACTAGCTCCAAAGACGCATGGACCAAAGAGAAAATGAACCACGGGAGAGCAGTCCGAATGGAACTGAATCACCAAACCCTGAGGAATCCACACCCTCCACAAACTCCCTCACTGTGCTGTGGGCTCGACGCATGGACCGCCACCAACGACACTGGCCGGACTGGTGAGTGCTTGATAAAAAGTCTCAACCCACAGACGAAGTGGATGGGGACATTGAGTGAGAGAGGAGGGCACACCATGGCACCAAACCCTTTAAAACCTGAAGAGGAAGCCGGTGATGCAGCAACTGGCACAAGGACAACGGGAGATGAACCCAGTGATCACGAGAGTGGCGAAAGGGCTACTCCAAAGATACCAGAACAGCCACCTGAGCCAAACCCTGCCCAATGGCTAAACCAGAAGGGCAAAGATCAAACACCTGCACAGCTGATCGAGCAATCGCCGAGGAACCTAGATCCCTCTTAACAGCAGCCGATGGCGGGACTGCAGCTGGAGCAAGGCCGCAGGAGGGAGAGAAAGAGAAGCCGTTTGAGAATCCCAAACAAGGCCCAGTCAGGTTCAAACCTGGTACAGAACCAACTTGGACTTCCTCCAGCTCACGAAAAAACTCGAACCTGATGAGCTAGGAGAGTCAGATCCCTGGCTAGTAGACAAGCAGACCAGCTGAGAGCCCACACCAACCAGTCATTGAGATAGGCTAAGACCCAAAGACCTAGCAGATGAAGATAGGCCACCACAACCAGAGTCGAGTGTGTAAAAATGCAAGGTGCCAGATTCAACCTGAAAGAAAGACAATGGAAGCAGTAAATCTGTCGCCCCACCAATCACTGAACCCCGGATGAAGAGGGACGTGCCAGGACATGCCATAAAGGTCACGGAAAATCATCGAAGCGGCCGGATCAAGAACGAGCCGGAACTGGGACAACCTTGACATGTGAAATGATGGGAAAGAACTCAACCAGTTCAGACGAGACAAGTCCAGAATGTACTTGATCCACACAGTCCTGTCTTGGAACTGGAAACAGATGGGAAACCCACAGGAGAGAAGATCGATTCGACCACGCCCAAGTGAACACACTCCGAGATGACCCGATGGATGAATGGGGAAGAGGCCTGCCCACTCTTGATGCTGTTGCCGCATCAAGACTCATTGGAGGGTCGTCACCATCGGGGGGCGTGATGAAACCTCCAGGCTTAGAGGTATGTTTTAATGGATCGCAGTGAGGATGCTGCTTTGCCACCTACAACACCCTGACCGGTACACAAGTTGCCTACAAACGAATTGCTACAGCACATTAGCATTGGCTACATCCTTATTTGGGATGTAGGTACCAACACTGTTTTGGCACGACTTCCCCAGGTTCCCCTTACACAGGTTCATTCCACGCAAAACCCCTCGCCTCGCTTCCCTCCTCCTGAGAGGGGGGGGGGGGGAGTCAAGAACGGTACAGGTCTCTCTCCTTTAGACTCCTGTCTTTGACCATTCCAATGCCAGCCGTACATGATATTGTTGCTTCTCCAGTCTGGATTCTGCCTTAGAGGCTTTCAGGCACAAGCTAAATGCCACTGAAGGCTGCAAGAAACAACCCAAAAGCCCACGGACTCTTGGACCAGGTGTGGGCAAAAAGAGCCAACCTTCCCCTCCGTCACCCTTCAACAAGGCAACCTGCGAAAGGGCTAAAGTGAACCTCCAAGAACCCGACCCCCAACTGGGCTCGGAAGAAGTGTCCATAGTACGACTGAGCCCATGGGGTTTTCCCAGGGTCTGTAGGATGAATGAACCCAACAGGAAGCACAGACACTGGGGCCAGCTAAACTGGTAAACCCTGTCAGTGCAGGCAACTTGACTGCAAGTGGGCCGCAGTAGTCTTGGGGGAAACAGAGGAAGGCTACTACCACACCCTAGGTGGGGTTGCCTAATTAGGTGAAAAGCAGAATTCCTCTGCCAAAAAAGGCAAAATAAAAAAATGCCTAAAACATGAAAGCACACTAAACCCCCCCCCCCCCTGAAACCCCACAACAGCAAATACGCAGTTGGAGAGAAACATCGACCCACCGTGCGATAGCTGAAAATCAGGCTGTGCCAGCCGCAGTGTGCCCTACCAGCCAACAAACATTCCCCCATCCAGGGCAAGAGGGAAAGCCCAAAGACCCTGATGCACTCCAAGGGCGAAGACAACCACCAGCGAGGAAGTCCTCTAATGGGGAATGATTCCCAAAAGCCCCAAGGAAGATAACCCTAACCACACAAGGGCAGTACTTAAGGAGCACCTTGGGAAGGTGGCCCTAGGCGCATGCAGCTCCAGTATTGGAAAACTCTTGGCAACACGCACACATCTGTTTATAACCCCGCCGCATGGGTGAAAACACCAAAGAAAATGAGAAAGCCAGAGCGACAGCGACCACTTGGCACATCACCAGTCAAAGAACTGGCCGATGGGCGACCGGCTCATCTGGGCCAGCTCTCTCTTCCCCCGCAGGGAAGGGGGTGGTGCTAACAAGCGGGGAAAGGATAGTTGGATGAAGTTTTGCTTGTTTGTTTTCTTAGGGAGGAGTTCTTTTGCACTTTTGAGGATGTAAGTGACAATTTTCAACCAGGCAGTAGTCTCTTTTTATTTACTTACCTTTCTGGGTGCCTCCCTGGTCACTGGCAAGATGACATACTTTAAATGTAAAGTGTTCATTGACCATTGCTCCCTGCACCTCTCTGAGAGGGCCAGGTTCTGGCTCATGGTCCCTGGTAGGCATACAAAGAACTCTGCAACTGATGACACTCAAGTAGTATGGTACTTGATCAGTAAGATAGCGTCAAGGAGCCGACAGGGCTCCCCCACAGAAACAAGCACATTTTAGGAGAAATAAAGTAAAATAAAAATTAAAAATATATAATATATGGACATATAGTACAGTAATATATTAAAATACTGTATGCAGTATTGTATATACATTATACTGCATGTGAAATACAGGCTTTACTGCAGACTGTAATGGAGGTCCAGGAAAGTCAGACAATATAGTACAACGTGAGTGAAACCTGACAACACTGCAAGCAAGATGAGATTGATGGTAGAGTGCATGAATCAATTATGATGGTACTGTTAGGGAAGACTAATATAAAAAATTGTGTAAGAGAACATTTAGTAAAGAGTACAATAATAGTACATAGAGTGAAGCTTTTTTTCTTGGTTGTCCTGTCTACCTAAGACTAGCTGTGTGTGTCCTGACTTATTCCTTAACACATTACTAGATAATCATAGTGTATCTCCCCATTGCCTTGGCCTTAGTGGTCTTGCATGTCAATTTGGTAAAAATTCATCATATATACACAATTGTGCACAATTACATTGCATATTTTATTTTGGAAGTTTAATATGTTAATTTTAAATTTGGAAATTTTAAAATAAATAAATTATCTGGAGTGCCCATATCCAACAATTCATACTAACAGGGCATTATTTATTTTTTCTGAAGAAAGTGTATAAAAAAGTGGCATTAGAGAAGCAAGGGCTTTTACAACCACTGCATACTCAAATTCCACTGTATATATGTTCTTGCGCTCTCTTTAAATTGTAGATATCTAAACCAACTTTTCTTTCCTAAAAATCATGTAAGTTGACTGGAATACTAGCAGTGTTCTGTTGATGGCTTTGAGGTGGTGGTGATCTTACTTCATGCGTGCGATGAGCCTTGCAGTGTTGAGGGCGGGGATGCAAGGTACCTCTGTTCCGCCGTCGCTGACATATCCGCTGGTGTTGTCGCTGTTGATGCCACTCTCCCCTTCCCCGGCAGCGTGCCCTCCTCCAGATAATGTTCCACCAGCTGCACATGATGTTCCACTTGTTGCTGTAGCAGACGCTCCTAGAGATTCAGGTTCTTCAGCCCCAGACAAAGGTCCTTCTTCTAAGGTCATGTCAGAAAGTGACACAGGATCCAAGGAGAGGTCGCACATTGATGACTCGCTTAAATCCTGAAATAAACACTCCTACAATACAGTACACCATACATAAACGACAATATTATTAGTCATATATATAAAATAAATAATGATTGGTAGTACACTATTGGTTGTAAAAGATGTAGATGTGGATGCTACTTGTATCAGATGCTATGCTACTTGTATCAGATGCATCATCACTGAATCCAGAAAATGATTCATCTATGTAACATCCATAAAAATTGGAGATGGCATGGGTGAGCATGGGTGGCACTCAGCTACTACTGGATACGCTCACTGCATTGTCCTCATCAGTGCTGTATCACTTGCATCCGACTCTTGTGTTAGGGCCTTATTGCCCCTAGCTTCATAAATATCATGACCCTTATGTTCCTCAAACAATAACGTCTGAATTTCACCAACAGAGAGCGATCTTTCAACACTGCATCAGACAGGTGTTTGGGAGCCAGAGGTGCGTGCGCCACCCATGGTTGCTCACTCAGTACTAACACAGCCAGCAGCCCTAGGACATTCTGGGAATTTTTTCCAAGATGGCTGCCTCTCACTGGAGGTTCCAAGAGTCCATTTTGTACATAACTTAATGCGCACGCATTTTGAATGGGTACGAAATATTCAAAAGGGGTTTTCTGGGTTGGCGCAGTTTCCCACCGACCGAGTTTTCTGGGTTGGCGCAGCACAGTGGTTAAGGCACTGTGCACCACACATTGAGGGTCTTAAGGCACTATGCACAATAAAGTGGTTAAAGGGGAAATACTTTTTAGCAAATGACATAGCAAAATTATTGACATAACAGGATATGAGTGACAGTAACCACAAAGAGTGTGGTTAATGGAGGATGAGGAAAGCCTCAAAACAAAAGATGCTTGAAGAGCAAAATTAATACACAGTACACATCAAATATGTTAATGCAATAATGTGAAGAACCAACAAAGAAGAGAGAGGAAGTGATGAACCAGTATAATTAAACCTTAGTTACACACAGTGAAACAGACTTGACAGATTCAATACAAGTAACCTCTGAGAGCTATTGGCCATAAAGTCATAACTGAAGACAACAAAAACATGCAAGAAACTAACACTGTAAGGGAGATTACAGAGGATTAAAAAATTTTTTGGAATAAGGAGTGGGATATTAGTAGAAACTGCCTTTCTGGCTTACTAGAAAGCCAGAAAATATGATGGAATACACTGCCAAGAGATGCACAGAAGCAAGAGGAATTTTTTGCCATATAAAAACATGGAGACAAGAAACAATCCAAGGTTCAACAAGAGGTACCAAGTGGCAAATGGGGTGTCTTTCTAATTGCTTTTTCAATAGTTACAGTTTTGTTTTGGTAGTCTGGTACCTTCCAAAATATTACTTGGAGTTTGTATTATGGCATTCATTCATTGCATTTTGGCCAGTTTACCTTAGTGTGGGTAATCTTTGATCCCTATATGCTCCATGCCTCAGGGGGGGGGGGCAATGAGAGTACAGTAGAATATTGTTGGATACCTGGTGTTGCCAGAGTCTGATCAGAAATGGCCAGAGTGTAAGCCAAGGAAATCATCGGCGGTGTTGCCATAGTAAGAAATTTTAAAATAAAAAAACTCATTTTAGGGCATGAAAAATATTTAAATTAAGTAACCTTAATGGGAAAAAATGAGAACAGGATCACTTCAGTTGACAAAAATATTTCAACAATAAAGTGTTAATATGTATTAAGAGCGAAGTACATTACATAAATTACAAATGATACCTTATCTGCAACACTAGTTGTAGACTGGGCTTCCTTCTTAGCTTCTTCTGATAAATGTTGTGTGTATAGGGAAGGACGTGGGGCCAATGGAGGCCTGTACCCACCTGAAAAAGAATCAATGATTTGAGTAATTTATGACAACATAAACTAGGGAATAAGTGGTAAGATGATACTAAGAAAACAGGAGATGACACAGAAAGCTCGTGTATAGCTGTAAGAGGAATTAAAAAGTGCATACTACATATTATATATAATTTTTATTGCTGAAAAATATGCTATTTGGAGAAACTTAGAGATATGAATAATAATAAAGGTGGGAACATCTGAAATGAAATATGAAGCAGAGGAGGAGGGAAGCAAACACTCAGGATTGGGTAGGCTGCTGCCAACTGAATCAAGATCAGGCAATGGTGAACAAGGCTAAATTAATCTACATGTAATTACTGTACATAATACAGAATTATATAAGAATAATAGGAGCAAATAATAGATAAAAGCTGAAAGAAGGAAGTAATGAGCTCAAATAACTCAACCTGTCCTCTTAAAAATAACATCGCTTTTTGCTCATATGTGCTCTATGGCCAAAAATGGACGTAATTTGAAATTAAATCAGCTCACGAAAGTGATGTACTGTCCCGTTTTCTGTTTGAGTCATCTGGCTTACTTGGTAAGGTTAGGCGAGGAAACTTTCAATTAACGTTTAACAAACATAAGAACTGACTTCAGAAATTTGTATAAAGAATCATTCAGAACCTTGTATATCTCGTATGTCAGACCAATACTGGAGTATGCAGCTCCAGCGTGGCGTCCCCCATCTAGTCAAACAAAACAAAGTTAGAAAAAGTTCAGAGGTATGCAACCAGGCTAGTCCCTGAGCTGAGGGGTATGAGCTAAGATGAAAGATTACTGGAATTAAACCCCATGACACAGAAGAGACATGATCACTACCTATAAAATTATCAGGAATTGACAGGGTAGATAAACTATTTAGCATTGGTAGTACACAAATAAGGGGACACAGGTGAAAATTTAGTACTCAAATGGATGTTAGGGATGTTAGAAAGAACTTTTTCAATGTCAGAGTAGTTAACAAATGAAATGCATTAGGAAGTGATGTGGTGGAGGTAGACTCCATACACAGTTTCAAATGTAGATATGATAGAGACCAGGCGATGAGTCACAATAACGTGGCTAAAGTATGTTGACCAGACCACACACTAGAAGGTGAAGGGACGACGACGTTTCGGTCCGTCCTGGATCATTCTCAAGTTGATTGGGAGAATGATCTACCTGAGAATGGTCCAGGACAGACCGAATCATCATCGTCCCTTCACCTTCTAGTGTGTTGTCTGGTCAACATAGTAAGCTCAGGAGCCTGTACACCAAATAATAAATTATAAATTAATTATTATTTTATATCAAATATCTTTATTATATCAAATATTATATTATATAAAATTATAAAAGTGACCATGTCTTTTTGGGAATAAAGTATGCAATGCATTATAATCTGGAAGAAAATAAGGATGTTGAAGCAGTTGAAAAGCCTGACTTTAGGAGAGGACATTATGGTGACCTTAGAATTTTTTTAGTGAGTATAATTGGACAGACTTGTTGCTAGGCAAGGAAGTAAATGAGATGTATGTCAGGTTTTGTGAAATATATGATAAAGGCACAAAAAATTTATAAATTCATAAACAACAAATTGCAGGTAAAGGATAATATTCCGAGGTTGAAAATGGGAAATAGATTCACGGAAAATGAAAATGAAATGTTTGAAACATTAAACAAAAAGTTCCAAAATGTGTTTGTACAAAATGAAATCTTCAGGGAACCAGACACAATAAGAATTCCAGAGAACAACATAGAGCACATAGACGTGTCTAGAGACGAAGTGGAAAGAATGCTGAAGGAGCTAAGTAAGAACAAAGCAGTTGGTCCAGATGGAGTTTCACCATGGGTTCTTCTGAGAGAATGTGTACCCGAGCTCAGCATTCCACCGAACTCAGGGGACGAGATCTTGGGGTGGTTCTAGATAGGAAACTGTCACCTGAAGACCACATTAAGAACATTGTGCGAGGAGCCTATGCTACACTTTCTAACTTCAGAATTGCTTTTAAATACATGGATGGAGAAATACTAAAGAAAATATTCACAACTTTTGTTAGACCAAAGCTGGAATATGCAGCAGTTGTATGGTACCCATATTTTAAGAAGCACATCAACAAACTGGAAAAGGTGCAATGACATGCTACTAAGTGGCTCCCAGAACTGAAGGACAAGAACTACGAGGAGAGGTTAGAGGCATTAAACATGCAAAAACTAGAAGATAGAAGAAAAAGAGGCGATATAATCACTACAGTACGTACAAAATAATAACAGGAATCGATAAAATTGATAGGGAAGAATTCCTGAGACCTAGAACTTCAAGAATAAGAGGTCATAGAATTAAACTAACGAAACAAAGCTGCCGGAGGAATATAAGAAAATTCACTTTTGTAAACAGAGTGGTAGACGGTTGGAACAAATTAGGTGAAAATGTGGTGGAGGCCAAAACCGTCAGTAATTTCAAAGCGTTATATGATAAAGAGTGCTCGGAAGACGGGACACCACGAGCGTAGCTCTCGTCCTGTAACTACACTTAGGTAATTACCAGTTGATTAACAGTTGAGAGGAGGGACCAAAAGAGCCAAAGTTCAACCTCCTGCAAGCATAACTAGGTGAGTACAGTGCAATGCTTCATATTAAGATCATAATTACACAAAAAAATACACCATGTAATTATATTAAAATAAATTCACAATCAAAATATGAGCTCACTCTTCAGAGACGGACTGGAATTATTTAAAGAATGTGGATGTTGCAAATGGACGAGAGGACGATCGTGGTCCGGTATGCCAGTGTGCGCCTGAAGTGATGTTATGCCATTGTGTGTGGTAAGGTTGGACTGCAGCAGTGTTGCCATATCCAACTGCAGGGTGTCTAGGACACTTGAAGCAATAGGCAGGAGTGGCTTACGAACCATACGGTTTGACTTGTGTCTTGAACCTGCAAACATTAAAGGTAATTAGTATTATTCAGAGCATTAATTCAGTCTTGTCTCTACTGTTGCTCTACCTTTTTCACCTCGTGCTTATTTTATCTTGCATAGTCAAGTGCATCACATTTTTATTTACACAGTGGTATATACAGTGGAACTTGGTCTATGAATGCCCCCCAAGAGTACAAATCTTTTAGTGTATGATGACAATTTCATTGTAAAATCTGACCTGGTGTATGACATTTACTCTGGAGTGTGATTCACTTGTTGCTACTTGTAAGGGTCAGCCCCATGAGTTTTCTAGGCACAAGACGAGGCATGCTCAGTTTACTAGTGTATCCCACCTAGTGACGACTGCGCTTGAATTACGTATGTAAAGAATTTAATTGTTTTTTTTTTTTTCTGAATAGAAAAGTTCTAATTATATAACACACCATGGGTCCCAAGAAAGTCAGTGGTAAAGTTCAACCTAACAAAATAGTTATGAGGATGATAGAGGAACAACAAGAGATCATTTGTATACAGGAAGACGGTGTGAGCGTGGTTGCTCTGGCTAAACATTACAACAAATCTATGTCGACGATAAGCATCTTAATTGCTAAGAAAAATGAAATTATGAGTGCCAATGTGGTAAAAAGTGTAACAGCACTAACAAAGCTAAGAACACAAACCTTTGAGGATGTTGAAAAGTTACTGTTAATTTGGATATACAACCTACACACATACATATTTTGTATATATACTGTATATATATATATATATATTTATTTATTTATTTTAAACCCTTCTTCGGAGCATCCCTTTGTGCCCTTAAGAAGAAGGATGGTGGAGTCGAACCCATTGCCGTGGGTAACACACTTCAGCCCCTTGTTGCTAGGGCAGCTGTCAAAAAAAATTAGCATAAAAGCTTCAATGATGCTCCATCCCCATGAATTGGGTTTTGGTGTCCCCCATGGCTGTGAAGCATCAGCTCATGCAGCACAAGCCTATATTAAGCACCTCCCAGAAAATAAGGCATTAATTAAACTAGATTTTAAAAATGCCTTCAACCAGGTAAAAAGGGATGTGGTACTGGAAGCAGTTCGAACAAGCTTTCCTTGTCTACTCCCCTTCGTCTCGGCAGGGTACAGTAGGAAATCGACAGTGCTGTTTGGGGAACATGAAGTTGTTTCCACAGAAGGTGTCCAGCAGCGAGACCCACTTGCCCCTTTCCTTTTCTGCATGACAGCTAAAGAGGTCACAAGCAGGTTGTCTAGCGAATTCAACATCTGGTTCCTGGACGATGGCACCCTGGCAGTGACACAGGAATCCCTGCTAGGAGATCTACATCTAGTGAAATCTAAGGAAGAGGAGTTAGGCCTCACCCTAAACCCATCAAAGTGTGAAATCGTCTCATCCAGCCAACCAATCATAGATACAGTACGAATCTTATTGCCAGGAGCCCCAGTGATTGCTCCCACCAACAGTGTGCTGCTAGGCGCGACGTTACTCAAACCAGCGTTCGTCATACGGGACGATTTCACGCCGATCGGGCTGTTCGTTACCCAAAATGTTCGTCTTTTGGGGCGATCGTTATGCGAGGTACCACTGTATATATATATATATATTTATTATGTATTTTTTTTTTTTGCACAGGCAGAATGATACCTTTGGTGATAGACACATGCAAAGGGTTAAGATCTTCCTATACTCAATGAGGTGTGCAGATGCTCTATAAAGGTTTATTTTAACATACTTTTCTATGCCATGCACAGGAAAGAACTCTCAATGACAGAGTACAGCAAAAGTAAACTAATAACATTAAAGAATATTACTAACTTATGCCTCCTAAGCCGGGTTTGCTCCAAGGTCTTCGATGATCTGGGCCGCCTCGTCCCTGCATCTCTAGTAAGTGCAGCAGCATCATTTCATCACCCTGGGGAGAGCTTAGGTCTGGTTGAATGCTGAAAAATAAAAAGTCAGTACAGTATAGATGAACATTATTCACATATATTATCTATCATTGATACCTAGGTTTTTTTATGGAGCTCCTCTTTCTTGTAGGTCTTTATATTTAGAATTCAGCATAGATATATGAACTGCAGATTTTGAAAAATACTCTATATGTATATATGTATGCAACAACGATCACAAAAACACTGATCGAAGTACTGTATGCGGAATAACCACATTGAAAAATAAGAGATTGTTGAATGCATTTTTTCGGCCTTCAGTTCAGGGCATCCTCAGAGTAAAATAGAATATGAGAGAGGGAAGGAGGCCATGGGGATCACCTGCCATGTAGGTGGCAACCCCTCCCAAGGGAGACAGGTCACCTCACTACCACACAAATTGACGATGAAACCATCTCTTAGAAAGAAAGAAGGGATAGAACAAATATTAAAGATAGGGAGTTATTGAAAAACTAAACCTATATTCTCATTTTTAGCAAAATTTTGTATGAAATATAAAGAATATCAACAAGAGGTAAGAATTTTTATCCTAAAGGTACCAACAATTGTTCCACAGAAAACAGGTATTTGGATGCTACACAAAGGTAAACAAAACACAAATTAAAGATCCCTTACAGGGGTACTTATCTTAATGTGTACTAATGTGCTATACTGGAACTTAGATGCAAATCTAATTTGTACATACCAAGGCTAGCATTAACCCTTGGAGGGCGCAAATCATACACAGTGGAACGCCCCTCTTTACAAATTTTTCAGTTTACAAGCTCAATTTCTTCATAAAACTTGAGTCGGTATATGAACTTTGCCTCGCTTGTCGAGTTTGTTGATACATGTATGGGTTGACTGAGCGCGTGGTTCTTGGTGGCACAGGTGAGGCATGCTTCAGTTTACCAGTGTCTCCTGCCTAGTGATGGTCACACTTGAATTCTTTGAGAAGAACTTAATTGTTTTTGTGCTTTTTTGGTTTCTAAACATAAAGGTAATTATTATATATCATGCCATGGGTCCCAAGAAAGTCAGTGGTAAAGTTCAACCTAAGAAAATAGTTGTGAGTAGAGGCAATGGAGGATGTCCCTTCCTCATTAAGAAAATGTGTGCAGTATGGGAAGAACTGCAAAGTTTTGCTGAAAAACTCACCCAGATAAAGCTGTAGCAGGCCATTGCATTAACCTTTTTAATAACAATGTGATATCTCACTACAGACAATTGTTAAAACGTAAGGGAAAAACAAGTGTTTTTAGACATTCTTAGTTCCTTCCAAGCAAGCAGCGAGTCACAACCAGGTCATAGTGGTATGCCTGCAAAACATAGGAGAGAGAGTACCCCAGAAATGTCTTAAGTGCCTGATGTTATAATGGAAGGGACTCCTCTTCCAAATACTAACACCTCTCCTCCTCTTTCCCCTCCTCACCATCTTTCATATGCCAACAAAAGTACAAGATATACTTGTATATACTGTAGTACAAAATATAAGTAGTAGTATGTATAAAATGTATTTTGAAGTTAATATTTTTGGGGGTGTGGACCGGATTACTTCAATTTACATTATTTCTTATGGGAAAATTTATTTTGGTTTACAAATTTTCAGTTTACGAACTGTCTCTGGGAACAGATTAAATTCGTAAACGAAGGTACCACTGTATATATGATTCTGTATATATGAACTGCCTGGAGGGCACAAATCATATATATATATGATTTAGGTTTAACTGGCTGGAGGGTGCAATACAGTGGTACCTTCATTTACGAATTTAATCCATAATGCAATAATGCACTATTGTACAGTATAGGACATTATTAATACAAAGAATGCATACCTTCCTACTGCACCTAACTGCTCTGTCAGAGAGTCAAGATCTGAGAGGAAACTGGAACTGTGTGACCGACTATGATTTAGTATTGGTCCCTCATGCATTGCAGTAGCCTCATGGAGGCTTGCTAAAAGTGATGAGGCAGCAGAGTGCTCCACGTCATTGTCTCCGCTCATTGTTTCATCATCAACATCATTTTCATCATTACTGGCATATTCAGCTGTAGCAACACTGTGATCTGGCCCTTCTTCTTGCTCATTTAGCTCGCCTTCACTTAAATCCTGTACACAAACCCAAGACCAAAAATATTAATACATTATACAACATCTAAGAACTTTCTTATATATGACCATTTTCAAATTAAAATACATGTTTTCATGTATATTTCATATGATAATATATGGATCAAACCATAAGTAGAAAAGTCAATAGATGCAGTGAAAAGCAAAGATGCCATATGTACACTCAGAGAACACTGTATGAACATCAGAGGTCTACGGACATATTCAATAACCTCCTAACATGAGAAATTTTACCCCGAACAAGAGTGGAGGTATTTAGGAAACAATTTGACAAGTTCCTACAAGTGCCAGACCAACAGGGTTATAATGGATATGTGAGCCTGTGGGCCACTACAAGCAACAACCTTCCAGATCAAGTAATCACAGGTTATGTCTGACCCCAGGATAAGCCTAGGGAGTAAAAGAACTCTATAGCTGCGTTCAAAGCACAACTCGCTACACTTTTTTTTTGGGTATTTTTTATATTCTTAGTGCAAATAAGTCACATGTTACCTAAGAAAGTGATAAAAACCAAGCAAAAAGAAGATCAGTTAGAACCACGACATAGATGAAAAAAGTTTTTTTTTCTATTTCTCTAATAAAAGAAATGTGTGCAAAATGGGAGGAAGTGTAAAGTTTTCTTGAAAAAATATCCTGAAAAAACTGTGACAAATTGTGGTATAAACCTGTTAAATTACAATACTAAGTCTCGCTTTAGAAACATTTTAAAGCACAGGCAAAAGCAATCATCCTTGGACAAGGTTCTTGTAATAAAAACATTCAGCAAGTCTAATGAGGGAAACAAAAAAAGACAGAAGAGAAAGAACCCTAGAAGAACCACTATGAGAAGTTATAATGGTAGTGGACTCCCCTACCAAAGAATAACATCTCTCTTCCTCTGCCTCACCACCTTTCACATATGCCTATGAACTCTCTAAAGTACAGGTAAAGTGCATATTGTGTTAGCATTTATTTAAATTTAATTATTGCATTAATATATTTATTTTTGTGGTCTGGGACAGATTAATCCAATTTACATTATTCCTTATGGAAGAAAATTGTTCAGTACTCGAACTTTTTGAAACTAACCGCCTTCAGGAACCAGTTAAGTTCGAGTACCAAGGTTCCACTGTACTATGTATGCATCCATGATTATCTCACGAGAGAAACTACCAGACTCTTGCAAAAACAGGTTCACCCAGACAAATGGTGTAATGAAAACACACAAAGGATATTGTGCAAGGAGCATATGCATCGCTTTCCAGCTTCAGAATGCTTAATAATTACATGGATGGTGAAATATTAAAGAAATTGTTCATGACATTTGTGAGACTAAAATTGGAATATACAGCAGTTGTATGGTGCCCATATCTCAAGAAGCACATCAATAAACTGGAAAAGGTGCAAAAGTGTGCTACAAAATGGCTTCTGGAATTGAAAAACAAGTTATGAAGTGATGAAGAAAGATTAGACATTATATATGCCAAAGCTAGAAGATAAAAGAAAGAGGTGAATAATCACCACTTACAAAATAATAACAGGAATCCTCTAAATTGACAAAGTGGAATTTCTGAAACTGTTGACCTCAAGAACAAGAGGTCATAGATTGAAGCTAAGGAAATAAAGGTGTTGAAAAAAATGTTAGAAAGTTTTCTTTTGCAAACAGAGTGGTAGATGGTTGCAACAAGTCAAGTGAGGTGGTGATGGAGGCCAAACAGTCAGTACAGTAGTTTCAAAGCATTATATGGCAAAGTATGCTGGAAAGACAGGACACCATGAGTATAGGTCTCATCTCTTGGCTACTTAGGTAATTACATATCTAGAAAATTCCAGGACCCAATGAGGTGGCAACTCATGGAGCAATCAGAAGTCTTACATCAGACAAAGGACTGAGGGCTGTTGACAGGGGAAGCCAGCAGCTTTGGTGGTTAGCCATTACTAGGGGGCGGGTGACCTTATTATAGTGGATATTTGCTGCATTGTTTACTTTCTGTGAACCATGCAGTTCTCTGTTTGCTTCACTTACTTTCTGGGGGGGTTGATTCTTCAGTGAAGGTTATTATAAATTCCCTGCTCTCTGCATCTCAGGTTTTTAGGCTTTTAATTCCTGGCAAGGGGTGATGTAACTTATAAGTTTGGAGCTATCTTAGTGCAGGTAGCAACAGGGAGCCACCATTCAGCCTCTACAGAAAGCCTCAAATTTTATAGGAGCATAATTTGGAATACAGTATATCATACATTACCGATTAACCCCGGCAGTCAAAGACTTACCTCAGTATCAGAAGAACTTGTAGACTGTCTCTCTGCTTCTAACTCCACTGGGTCAACACTTTTGTTGACATGGTGATTTCTTTGTGGTTTGGTTTGTGGGAGAGGATGTGGATGGTGCGGATGTGAACTTATAGGATTCGGTTTGGGAGAGGCCGACTGAGGTCTTTCTACACGTGAAAATCCAGTAGAACTGTTCACATTCTTGTTGCTTGTTACTGAATTCCGCGAAAGCTCAATTGCAATTCTCTATTTGAAAGAGATAATGGCATCTAGTTATAATTTCTATGATGATCAATTAAAATTATAATATTCATGTAAATTATCTTATTAAACTACAAAAAACAGAGTGTTGGGCTTATGAAGCACTTCTTTCTGATTGAACTTTGTGTCACTTCTCGAGCCATGGCACGGATCCACACGTAACATTCCGCTCAAGCTCTCGTTAACCTATGCCCAAAAGTCATAACCCGCTAAACACACACCAAAACTACGTCGTTGGTACAACATTCGAACAAGTTTTAACACCACCTAACCAGTTATAACAACCAATATAGCAAGTTGTAACAACGTTCCAATACGTCATAAACACGTTAAGCCAAGATGTAACAACTTTATTACAAGTTGTAACAAGCGAAAAATAGAGACAGTTTCGGTTTGTGTTTCCAGGGAAGGAACTTATAATAAAATAATATCAGCGCTTACCTGTGAAGGAGAGAGAGGTAAGGTAAAGTTCCTTCCCCCATCATAAAGACCACTCATAATGATGATGTCAAAGACTAAAATAAAATTTGTAATACCCCTCCTTCCAAGAAATACTAACTAGAAACACGGATGCTATTTTTTTTATCTGCAAACTGCCAGTTTGCTAATTACTTACTACTCTGATCACTAATAAATGGCAGCACCACCACAAGGTCAGATGCCCCAGCTGCAGCTGCTTTCACTTAAAAATTCAAAGTCACCCAGACATGCATGGCAAGTTCAAAG
The DNA here is from genome assembly GCF_040958095.1 of Procambarus clarkii. Lineage (NCBI taxonomy): Eukaryota > Metazoa > Arthropoda > Malacostraca > Decapoda > Cambaridae > Procambarus > Procambarus clarkii. The sequence goes on from NC_091180.1 coordinate 29,471,905, forward strand.
GCAGAAAAAGAGCATGTCTAAGGGGCCACTCAGAAAAGCACAGTTTCATGAACTCGACATCTTATTTTTTAGCAAGGCCTCCCCGGCTACTCCTCAGAGCCAACTCACTACAGAAATCCTATCAGAAGCAAAAGCCCAAAAGAAAGACAAGGAGACTTGTCAAAGCTAAAGTAAATGTCCCCACAGAGAAGCACATAAATGAGTAGCAACATATTGCGAAGTGAGCATTACAAAACTTAGATAATGCACAGTCTTGAGGAACTACCAGTGTGCTTAACTCAATTGCCTTTGGCAGAGCTGAGGAGAACACAGGAAGACCTACAAATGTAGCTGGTAACTGATCTTGCTGTGGTGGTGGTGGTGCCATTTAATGTTAATTGAAGCAGTAAGTAGTTAGCTAACTGGTCACTAGCAGACAAATAACTGCTATTCATTGGAGTTTCCCGTTATTTCTTAGAGGGGAGTAAAGTTTGTAATTTTGTTCTTTAGTGTCATGAAAAGTTGTCTGTTTGGGGCTAGACTGAACTTTATTTTCCCCACCTCCCTTCCCCAGCCATGTGTGTGTCAACACCACATGAAAAGTTCCTTATCACCATGGAGCACAGGTCATCAAAACACCTGGTGAAAATATTAGGAAGAAAAAAATCTACAAAAGGTCTATTGGATTGTATGAGGCAGCTCTTATTTATACCCAAGCTCATATGCACATATAATACAGTACATATGCCTGACACTTGCTTGAAACAATCCATTGATCCCATGTCATTTATGTTACCAGGCAATTTGTTCCTTAAACAACCTTATTCTCAAACAAATATTGACCCAGATCTTTTCTGAACCTAAACTATCCAATTTGTATCCATTATTTTGGGTTTATATATTTAACATATTAATATTCCCTTCCATACATTTGTATACTTCAATCAAGTCACCCCTGACTCTTTGTCTTGTAGACTGTAAATTGGGCTTCCATAATCTTTCTTCAAAATGAAGGTTTCTAATTCCTAGGATTAAATTTGAGATCCTTCTCTGTACTGTACCTGTTAACATGAAATTATGTACCAGTATATTCAATAGTACTGAGATCAAAACTGAGCTGCATAATCTAAATGGGCCCAACAAGAGCAATATACAGCTTAAGAATAACATTAAATATCTTTCTGGAAAGTGTTAACACTTATGGAAATAAATCCCAGTATAGTACTGTGTACCCTTTTTGCCATATTCTGTACATACAGTATATTTAATTATTTTTTGGATTAAGATCTTTTTGCATTCAGGTTTTGCAATTTTAACAGTGTCCACTTGATATCTGGCAACTATTAATTTTACACTGGCTATGAACCAAACAATTTTTAGCATTAACTGGCATCGACCAATATTTCATTTATGATTTTTTAGTTTTTTAATTTACTTTCCTTTCTATTTTTGTATCATCAGGAAAATGTTCAACATTTTTGCTGTTCAATCCTGTGACTAAATTGCTCATACAGTATATATGATAAACAGCAGACGTCCCTGGACAGAGAAATGGTTTTCACTTCGACATTTTTTTTTCTAATCCACCGTTTCTTCTGAAATAAGCAAGCCCTACTCCAACTTATGATAACCACCAATATCATGCACCTTTAACTTTCTAATCAGTGTTCTGTGAGGCACACTATCAAAGGCTTTGCTGAAGTCAAGGTATAAAAAGTTGCAATTCTTTTTACTGTTAATGGCTTGAAATATACAGTATACAGGAAACTATTAAAAGTAAATCTGTTAAACATAAGTGGCCCTTAGTAAAAACCATATTGTGAATGCTTTATTATTGTTTTTTGAGATGCAAATTAAAAATTTTTGCAATGACAATTCAAGCAATTATCCTACAACAGACATTTATCCAATTGGTCAATAGTGCAACACAAGTGATCTATCTTTTTTTCTTAAAAATTGGCACTTCATTCACAATCTTCCAAGGGCTTACTAAACTCGTCTTTATATTCTTTAAGTAACCTGGAAAATACTTTGTCTGGTCCTGGGGAACTTGCTGACCTTTATTTTTTTGTAGTTGTTTATTAACTTCTCCCTGATAATCACTAAACCAGTCAACCTGTCCTCATCACTACCTACATAGATTTGTTCAGATGTGTATATATATACATGCATTACAAGCCATTAAAATCATACCTCCTTAAGATTATTTATCTGTTGAATATACTGAGCCTGAAGTGTTTGCAGCTGATGAATATACCACAACTGATCACGACACTTCTGGAAGAACGTGGGAGGCCTCACCTGAAACCTGACTCAAGAGAACACATTTCAGCATTATAGTAGAATTGAAAAAAAACAGAATTGAATGAAAAGTCAACTATGTGAGCCCCGGAGGCTCCCTGAAACTTGCACACTGATTCAGTGCCATACAACTTGGTGTGTTCAGTCAAAGTTCTATTGGCCTACCGAGGACAACAAGCCAGAATCTGGCCCTCTCAGAGAAGTGCAGGGAGCGATGGCCTATAAACACTTTACATTTAAAGTTAATCATAATTGTCAACACCAGGGAGGAAAGTTAGGCAAAACCAAACAGACTACTGCATGGTTAGAATTAGGCTGCAACCTCGAAAATGTCAAAAGAACTTTCCCTAATAATAAAACCCTCCAAATTTTGTGAAACTAATGCGCACTAGTTTGCCCCAATTCCTCCCCTTTGTTTGGGGAAAGAAGGGAGGTGGACCAGGTCAGCGGCCCACCGTTAGTTCTTTGATGATGAAACACACTGGCACCCTGGGAAAAGGAGGGAGTCAGGCAGCATCCGGGGCTCACCCAGAGATTGGCATTTCATTACATTCAATGGTGGTTTTCTAGGGGTAGCCCCATCAACTTCCCTACAGTTGAACCCACAGAGAACAAAAAAAGGGCACATACCAGGGAGGAGGCAGCCCTGCACATAACAAATCGAAGATGAACACAGTCAACAGCAACACATGACCTAAGGTCACACAGGACCCACAAGGACCCAGAATGGCCACAAGATACCTGGCCGCCAAGAACCTGTATGACTACCAAAACCCCGGTGCCCAAATATTAGCCCAAGACATACATTCAAACACAGCCGGCAGAGTGACAAACTTCTGGACATCACGGGCACAAGGCTAGCTAGACTTAATGACATTGTGGGACAGCATGAGAAAAAATGCTGATAGGGAACCTGGGAAACCAGATCAACCCACAATGAGTCCACTGACGCATAACAGGTAGCGGCATAAAGCCACTTCCTGTTCTACTTTAGTAGAACAGCCACTGCACAGCGGAACTGTGAGGGGGCTGTTATGTGGCACACCACAACCCCCGCAGGAGGAACTGTACCCAGTATCCCAACATCCTCTGAGAGCCAAATCGAAGGAAGTTGTAGGAAACAAAAGAACCGCTCTATAGAATGCAAGTGCCCATGGGAACGAAGGTCATTTGCAACCAAAGCAGCCAACAGGAGAAACTGGGACAAGCTGCTTCACAAGACCCACATCATAAGGAGGGCAGGAGAGAAAGGAACGCAAGGAGGGATTCAAATAAACCCCCTAAACAGGAATACCAAACACTACCGCCAATTAAGCATGCGGAACAGCAAAACCCACACCAAGCCTCAAGGAAAACAAAGGACAGTCCTCCAGTCAGGACGACCCCGAAACCTTGAACACACCCAAAAAGGCAAGGAAGAACTGATCTCAAAGAAGGCTGGATCCATAACCGAAATGGAAACTAGATTGTGCAGGTGTGCACCAAGGGCCTCCTGAGCCTCCTCCAGGAAACCCGGGAGGAAGTAAACCTCAGGAAGGACGTGTCCAAAGAACCCAATGGTAATGGACCTAGGGGGAAGTCACAACCAACACAAACACACAGAAGTAAGGAGGAGAGAACCCCCCACACCCTGCAACAAAAAACCCTTTAGAGAAGGCATGAAGGCCCACAAAGGATAAAAGGGCCCGAGAACCCCAATCCGACTCCCCCAAAGCCCCAGGAACCACAGAAAAGAGCCCCGGGGTTGAGCCTTCAACCATGCCTACTGCCCGGGAAGGAAAAGCAGAGCCCAAGGGAAAAGCTTCAAAGGACAGAATCTGCTGGGAAGACCTAGAAGCTTTAGCGGGATCGAGAAGCTCGACTTCCTCCACACCCGTATCGAAAATGACAAACCCTGGATTCACCAAAACTGCAACCCGAGCTAAACCCTGCCCCGATTCTGAAACTCTCAAACGTCTTGGAGCTGGAAGCAGGGTGAGGAAGAAACAGGTGAAACCTGTCCACTGGGGAAGGAAAAGGAGGTGCAGACAGAACCATGGTCAAATTGCAGTTGGGCAGACCCACCCAACTAGGCACACAACCCAGACCGCTGCAAAACAAAAAAACAGCAACTGCAGAGCAGTCACAGCCTGAAAGCTCTGAATGTCAACAGAGGAACGGGCAAGACAGAGCACATGGGGGAACAAGTCCCACATGACTCGGGGACGAAGGTGTCACCGACCTAACAGGCAGTATGGCAGAAGAAGAACGTATGATCATTGCCAGGTGGCACAGGTGATGAACAACCCATAAATTCGCACAAGGCGAGAGCAGGGTCAGAAGAAGTACCAAAGCACAACTGAACCCGTAGGAGTTTTCCAGGGCCTGCAGAGTGAATAAGCCCTGCAGGAAGCCCAGGCACTGGGAATGCTACGCCAGTAACCCTTAAATGTAACTGGCAATCCTGGCTACCTGAAGCCAACAGAAAGGCCAAAAGGGGGTCCAAGAAGGTGGGTTCAACCAAACATACCCAAGGCAAGCCTAATAACGCAAAAATAAGAACCCACAAGCACACAAAGGGCAAAATGATAATGAAAAGCAAAATAAAGCACAAACAGCCCAAGACCAAACCGCGGAGAACGAGCAACTAGGGAGAATGTCGGTATGCCTATGTGTTAATTGAATAACTGGTCACTCAAACTCCCATGTCCCCCACTAGCCAAAAACACTCCAAACCCAAGGGAAGACAGTCAGTCACAGACCACCACTTTCCTTAATAATTAAGGGTGAAGACCACCCCAAGGGAGGAGGCCCCTTAAAGGTATTGTGTCCCAAACACCCCAGGGAAGACAACACTGACTGTGAAAGGGTAGCACAGTACTTAAGTGCACAGGGAAGACTGCTCATGCAGGTCCAAGTACACTAAACTCTTGACTCACACACCATAACCATGTATTAAACAGCCCTTCTTGAGGTTATCTTGAGATGATTTCGGGGCTTTTTTTTTTAGTGTCCCCGCGGCCCGGTCCTCGACCAAGCCTCCACCCCCAGGAAGCAGCCCGTGACAGCTGACTAACTCCCAGGTACCTATTTACTCCTAAAGGCAAAGCATTAAAAACAAAAACAAAAAACAGGAGACTGGGGCCAGAGTGACACGACAGTTACCAGGCACCACCAGAAAAGAGCTAAGAGTGGGGCAGGCTGGCAGACCGAGTCTGCCTCCCTCCTCCCCACCAAACACGGGAGGGGGAGGGGGGGGGGGGGCAAACTAGCACTTGTCTAGTTTCACAAAATTTTGGTGGTTTGCTTTCATTGTTTGGGGAAGGTCTTTTGGCATTTTTGAGGTTGTGTCTCGATTTAACCATGCAGTAATCTGTTTTGTTTTGCCTAATAATCATAATGATAATAATAATAATAATAATAGTAATAATAATAATTTGTTCACAATAAGGTACAATGGGTTCATGAGATTACATAAGATTGATATTTTTACATTCATGCAAAGCCACTAACACGCATAGCGTTTCGGGCAAGTCCTTAATCTAATATATCAGGTAAGATGAAAGGCTGCATTGTAGCAAGGTTTTTTATCAACAAATAACTACAATGTAAGTTGACAGAGGTGATTACACTGGTAAGGATACATATCTTAAGTATTAATATTGGAGAAGTGGGCAGTACAAAATACAGTGAGTTTGAAGCACAAGGTAGGAAACTGAGGATGAAATTAGGTACTTTTTGGTTTTACCTTTGAACAGGGAATGGGTTGGACAATTTTTTAATTCATCAAGGAGTGAGTTTCAAAGACTGGGTCTTTTTATTTGCATGGAGTGTTTGCACATATTTAGTCTGACTATATCATATCAAGGATATCAGAGATATTTATTTCTGGAGTGGTGCTCATGGGTTCTATTACACCTATCAAGGAAAAGTTTCAGAGCAAGATTAGCATTTACGACCAAGGTTTTGTACATGTAGATATCACATGAGAATGTGTGGAGTGAGTGTATGTTTAGCAATTTAAGGGACTTAAACAGAGGGGCTGTGTGTTGTCTGAAGACAGAGTTTGTTACAGTTCTGATAGTAGATGTTTGCCAAGTGAAGATAGGTTTGAAGTAATTTGCAGTAGTTGAACCCCAAGCACAGATACTGTATGTATGATAGGGATAGCTTAATGCATGCTATAATGAGAGGAGCAAAGTGGGCGACATATCTGATTATAGAAAGTACACTGCCGTTTTTTAGACTTTTTGGCTGTATGTTGTATATGGGTGCTGAAGTTCAGTCTTTTCTCTATGTATAGGCCAAGGAACTTCCCCTCATTTTTATAGGTAATGTTAACAATGTCTAATTGAAGTTGAATCTGATTTGATGATTTACTACCAAATAAAATATAGTAGGTCTTTTCTGTGTTTAGTGTAAGTTTATTGGTTGACATCCTTGAGTGGACTTATTTTAATTCCTTGTTTTATTGGGCCAGGTTCTGACTCGTGGTCCCTGGTAGGCCTAGAACTCTATGCACATTTGACTGATGCCAAGGTCTCATACATCCACATCAGCCCGGTTAGCTCCAGGGAGCCGAAGGGGCTCCCCTCAGAAATCAGATTAATTAAATACAAGTTATCATAAAATATATAGAAGGATATATAATTATAATGGGTATTTTTAAGGATTTTAGTGTTGTTTTTTGGCAGAAAAATGTAAATCTTAACACACAATTTTTAAGGTTTTTCTTGAACGTCTCGTAGTTTTTATCTGATTTTAGTGAAATTTTCCCAAAATACACAAATCAGCAGACTTTTTAAACGTAAAAGGGAAAATTTTGAAGTTATTCTTAATGAGTTTATATATATACATACAGTAAAGTAATACAACTAAATCAATAATTTATGTTTTTAATATAATAATAGAGAGAGAGGGAGAGAGAGAGAGGGAGAGAGAGAGAGGGAGAGAACCCTGGTTCACTATACTACCCCACATCTCACCCTGGTTCACTATACTGCCCCACATGTCTCACCATGGTTCACTATACTACCCCACATCTCACCCTGGTTCACTATACTGCCCCACATCTCACCCTCATACTGCAATGAACAGTGCAAGTATTTTACTTTCAAATATAAAGTATCACTAAACAAAATTGATGGCATCATCAACAAAGATAAGAAAATGAGTAGGGCCAGTCTGCATAATTGTTATAACTCTGCTTTACCTACACAAAATTGATCATGGATGCTAGTGTTCACTTGCCTATGACTTGTTTTTATTTTATTCTTAAATTCTAAAGCTACCAGTTTATTATTAGAAAAATCTTGCTCTTACCTGAGTATAAGTGTGTCAGTTTCTGTATTCAGATATCCTTCATTTGCAAGGAGATCTAGACGAAAGAATCTATTGTAGCCCCAGCACTCGCCTACTTCAAAGTCTGATGCAAATTCTCGGACAATATTTTTACTTGCATCTCGTGAACCTTGATGAATCATTTCCACTCTATACTCATATCTGGTAAAATAAATATAATAGTTAAAGCAAGCAATGAAGTGACAGTTTCTTTGTGGTTTCTCAGTAACTCACTGGAGCTTAGGTGTCAAGTAAAGCATAGACTCCCACTCGTATCCTGCATCTAAGAAGTCTTAGGTGGTGGTGGCTTACCAAAAACCAGAATCAGATTCTGGTTTTCTCAAATAAACAAGAGGGGCATGGGTATCAGCAGAAATGACCTCTGCAGAAACAGGAGCATTTTATTGAAGTCAATACTTAATTTCTGTGCTGGTCTCTCAGTAGCTCCCCAGTACTAACTCCTAACAGTGCCTTACATAAGAGACCGACTTTGATGAAAAGGACCACATAAAAGCAACAAAGAAAAATAAGGGAGAACATGTGTAAAAAAGGCAAAAGACAAAACAACCAATAACCTCACAAAAGTAACAGAAAGAAGAATAGCATGCAACACAAGTAAGACCAAAAATATTACAGCAGGTGGAAATCACCCATAACTAGTGAACTGAGTCAACCTGAAAAAAAAACAAGCGAAGAGTTTAGTTGTAGAAGACAGGAACCTAGCAGACAAACAAAACCCAACAACACTCACAAGAAAGGAAGAGTAAAACCAACTGCAGAAATGCTACAAACAGGAAAGCAAAGAACCCCAAAGGAAAAAGTAGTAGTCCAAAGAAATCAAAAGTAAACAAAGCAAAGAAATAACCTGGAGGGCAACAGGGGGTGAGGGGACAAACCTGCAAACAGGCACCTAAGGACAGTCACTCACATTGGCTGACAAAAGGAAGTTGGCAACTAGCCAGGAAAGAAAATGGAGAGGGACCCCAACACACTGAAACCACATTAAAAACAAAACAAACTTATAAGAGAACCAAAGAGATTAAAAAATATAAATAGGATCATGCAATGTGTATAAATTTTTGTACTGTATATTTATCAACACCTTGCATAAACTGTAGGGCATAAACTGTAGTGCATATACCAGTACCAATTGTGCACCTATACTTTAAAACATTCATTTCCAAACATTGACATTATCTCGGTTAAAACTCAATAACTTTGCAAATACCCTGTACATAAAAAGGCTATAAACACTATGTATTGCTGAGTGAGTTCAAAGCAGGACGGAATGGTTAGCGATTGAGAAGGTGGTCTGCAAAAGTGCTAAACCCTTAAAGTAAAGACAGCCAGTACAGAGGAAAAGCTTACATTCTGTGGCCATGTCCATAGCCACGGGGAAACTATCCGAATGATGCTGGATCATTGAGCTTGGAGGAATCCGAACCCTCCGCAGAGCCTGCCAAACTGCCACAAACTCTCACACAGTGTTGTGAGCTCAAAAAAGAGAATGCCAATGACCAATGCTTGACTGGTGAGCACTGGTCACAAAGCCCCAGCCTACAGCCGATATATAGGCTGAACAAATTGAGCGAGGGAGGAGGAAGACGCCATGGCACCAAACCCCGAAAAACCTGAAGAGGAAGCCGACAATGCAGCACCTGGCGAAGAGACACCGGGACCCAAACCCAGCTATCACAAGAGTGGTAAAAGGGGCTGCCCTGAAGGTACCAGAACAGCCTTTGGAGCCAAATCCTACCCATCGAGTAAACCAGAAGGGCAAAGTTCAGAGTCCCAAACAGCTGCTTGAGTATCCGCTGAGTAACCAGAGTTCCCCTCAACAGCAGCAGACTGTGGGACTGCAGCTGGAGCAAGGCTACACGGGGGCAGGGAAAGTAACGCCAACTGAGAATCCCAAGTCAGGCCCAACCAGGTCCGAACCTGGGATGGAACCAACTGGGACTTGCTCCATTTCACTAGGAACCCAAACCCAGCAAGCTGGGAAAAAAACAGATCACTGGGCTAGCAGACAAGCAGACCAACTGAGAGCCCAAACCAGCCAGTTGTCAAGGTAGGCCAAAACCCTCAGTCCTAACAAATTAAGACAGGCCACTACAACCCAAGTGAAGTGCATAAAAATATATAGTGCCAGATTCAACCAAAACAGAAGAGCCCAAATGAAGCAACCCTATCGCCCCACGACAAAACCTAACCAAACAGCGGATGAATAGGGACGTGCCAATAGGTATCCTTGATGTTCAAGGAAATCATCCAAGCGCCCGGTTCAAGAACGAGATAGACTAGGACAAAGTAGTTATCCAAAAAGAGGGGCAAGGAATCGACCAGTTCAGATGGGACAAATCCTTAATGTATCAAAGATCCGCACAATCCCGTTTCGGGAACGGAAAAAGGTGGAAAACCATGCCGTCTTTTTCCGTTCAGGGAAACAAGGAAAAAACAAGGAAACTGACTCCCCTAGGATCAGAGCATACAGTTTAACCACAGTAGATGAAGCTGAAGTTGCCCCGACAAAACCCCCCACAAGGGACACCTCACTGAGCGACTCCACATCCTCCACAAGCCAATCAAAAGACAGCTTGTGCAGACACTAGAATTGCCTGACAGAATCCAAGTGCGACCGAATCCAAAAATCATCAGTGACCAAAGTTTCCAAAAGAAGAGAAACTTGAGCGTGCACCTGCACCAAACCAATATCAGGGAAAAGGGCAGGAATGAAGAGGCAAGAATTAAGGAACTCATGAAAGCCCCAATGAAAAAACTACAACACAGGAGACACCTGCCAATGAAGCACACAGGTACGACAAAAGCCGTCCCAAGCTCCCAGTGAAAAAGGACAGTCCGTTAGCCAGGATGACTCCAGAACCTCATAATACAGGTACACCCAATGTGGGGGAGAAGAACCAAACTCAAAAGAGGCTGGATACATTACCAAGGCATAAATCAGGTCATGCAAGAGGTATGCACCAAGGGTCTCACGAGCTTCCACCAGATGAAACCATTGAAGAATGAAACCTCCGGAATGCCGAATCCGAGGAGCCCAAAGGCACCCGGAAATGAACCCTGGGGGAAGCCCCGCCTAACTCAAACTCAAAGGGAAGGGGAATAAGAAAACTCCACACCCTGCAACAAAAGACCTTCCAGAGAAGGCACAAGGGGCTTACAAAGGGTCAAAAGGAACCCAAAATCTCCAATCGAACTCCCCTCGAGCACTGGGAACCACAGGCAAGGGCCCGGGGCAGAACACACTTTCACTCCCACCACCCAGAAAGGAGAGACGAAGCCTAAGGGGAAAGCTTCCACAGAGAAAGTCAGCTGGATAGACTGGGAAGCTTTGACAGGAAAGAGCGGCTTAACTGCTTCCACACCCGAATTCGAAGGGGCAACCCCCGGATCTGCTCAAGCCACATCCTGAGCTAAACTCTGCCCCAATTCAGAAACCCTCAGACGCTTCTGAGCCGTACGCAGGGAGGAAGGAGAAGGGTGAACCAAACCAAACAACCAGAAAAAGAAGAGGAGATGCGGACAGAACCAAGGTCAAGTTGACCAACACCTCCAATTCCATGTCCCTAAAACACAAATGGGGCAGATCCAGGCAGCCAACCAGGCACACAACCTAAAGCATTGCAGGACCGAAACCGGCGATGCAAAGCATGTGCTGCTTGATAATTCTGGTCTTCCACAGAAGAATGGGTGGTTGTGAGCCCACTTGGGAAAAAAAGTCCCACATGACTCTGGGTCGTAGGTGTTACCGACCCCAACAGGCACCATGGTGGAGGCAGAAAGAATGAACATCCCCGAGTGGCACCGGCGACAAACAACCCTCAAATTCGCACAATGTGAGAGCAGGTGCAGAAGAGGTATCCATGGTACCCCTCAAGCGCACGGGGGTTTTCCTCGGCCTGCAAGATGAAGGAGTCCTGAAGGAAGCCCAGGCACTTAGGTCGCAACACCGGTAAACCCTGTTGATGCAGGCACCCAGAATACCCAAAGCCTAAGGAAAAGTTAAGGGGGATAGTAAAAGGGGGGTTCTACTGCACACACTCTAGGCTTGGCCTAATAAAGTGAAAAGAAGGACCCCCAAGGAAAACTACAAAATAACACGAAAAACAAAAGGAAAACCCCCAAGACTAGACTGTGGTAAACGAGCAGCCTGGAAGAAACATCGGCACCCTTAAACAACTCGTAGAAAGTGGAGGATGAGCAACCACACTGCGCACCCCCACCCAATAACACCCCTAAACCGCAAGACCCCTGGCTTACCATAAGGGCGAAGAACATCCCAAGGGAGGCCCACTAAAGGGAGTGTTCCCACAGGGAGGAGAACCCTGACCATGCAAGGGCAGTACTCACAGAACACACAGGGAAGTAAATCCTGAGCACATGCAGCTCCGATACATTAATACTCCTGGCTCATGCACACTTCTGTGTAAAACACTACCGCAAAGGCAAAAGAACACCAAAGAAAATTGGAAACAGGTGCCAGAGCAATGCGACCGCCAGGTAAGCACATGAGGAAAGAACTGAAGCCGGTTGACCCGGGCTCCCCACTTTCCCCAGCATGGGGGGAGGTGGCATTAACTAATAGGGGGCTAGTTTCACTAAGTTTTGGTTGTTTCTTTTCTTATTGGGGAGTTCTTTTTTCATTTTAGGGACCTTGGTTGCATTTTTAATCCAGGCAGTGGTTTGTTTTGATTCACCTATCCTTCTAGGTGCCTTCCCCGGTGATGGCAAAGATGATAACCTTTAAATGTATATAGATTAAAGGCCATTGTTCCCTGCGCCTTTGTGAGGGGGGCCAGATTTTGGCTCATGGTCCCTTGAAGTCCAAAAAACTTTGCAACTGATGAGACTAGGTACTATGGCACTTGTTTACTGATGATAGCTTCAGAGCCAATGAGGCTCCCCACAGAAAAATTACATGACAATTTTATGTGTAAAGAATAATGAGATTAGTATGTTGTATTGGTCACTCCTGTTTACTGGAGATAATACCATATAGGGATGGAAACACTTGAGTGGCATGATTAGTAGCTAAACACACATGTAAACACCCAACAGCCCTGAGAGATCTTCTAATTTTTGGTGTGGAAAACATACCTCAAGTTATGAACATTTTATGTTACTAAAATGTGCACACATGAAGGATTTACTGTACTACTACTATACATGAATTTGAGAATCAACAAAGTCCCATTAAATGTCAGTTATTTTCTTCTCCAAGCCTACAGAACTATGGATTCTCAATAATTTAACTATATGCTCACTTTGAAGTTTCTGGCAGACCAGCACTAAGCTCTAGGAAGACAGACAGGTAATTCCCTCGGACTACACCATTGCCATCTGGGTAAACCTGTAAAATACAAAAAAAATTCATATAAATAGAGTAAAGTATATTAAGCTTCCTACCAAATAAACATACACTGTTATATCTATTTAATTTATTTCCAGATTTCTATTTTTTTTATAAAAGTAAAACTGGAATTCCAAACAATGAAATGTATAATAAATTATCGTACATTTTCACAAATTTTTTTATTCTTTAGTTGCCTTTATTAACCACTGTACTGTGCCGAGAGCCTCAAGGCGCTGGATTGAGGGTGTGCAGAGTGCCATATGGCGATTGTAGGTACAGTATACCGTAGGATTCAAAACTGGCACGCGGTGACTTGGGTACGAGATGAATGCCTGTGGCCTCCAGTGAGCATCCGCCATTTTGAGAAAAAATCCCAGCATGCCCCCACGGCCAGTGGTTGCTACCTTCATACTGAGGCTCCCATGTCTGATGCATCATAAACAAGCTCTCTGACTACGGTCAGCCGCGGTGTTGGAAAATGGCTCTCGGATGCCAAAATACAGGACATATTATTTGATTATTTGATGAACATATTAGTGACATTGAAGACAACAGTATTGATAAAGACCTAACACAAGCGTCTGACAAGTGATATGGACATTGAGGTGGACAATGTCGAGTGTGTGTACAGTACACGCACCTCGCCCGGCCTGCCACACTGCCCTAGGTCAACACCACTGGAGTTACTATCACTATGTACAGTGTAATCCGATGTGTCTCTACCGAGTGATAGAATAGGTGACAAATTATTTTCTGGGTTCAGTGACAGGCTCAGATACAGAGTTGATGAACTGAGTGCAAGCCGCTATGGTGTTACTAGGCGGATGTTACAAAACCCATGGCATCACAGAGCCTACATAACCCTGGACAACATGGGTTCAGAACAGGGCACTCCTGTCTCTGTCTCAATTGCTAGACCACTCTGATATGGTTTTAGATGCTATGGAAGGCAAGCAAAACACTGATGTAATACACACAGATTTTGCAAAAGCTTTTTGACAAGTGTGACCATGGTGTTATTGCACACAAGATGCACTATAGAGGAATTACCGTACTGGCAAAGTAGGATAATCTTTAATTTCTAATGTGAGAAGTCAACACAAAGGACACAGCAAACCTTCAAGCTGATGTAAATCAAGTCTTTTCAATGGGCCACAGAAAATAACAAGTTCTTTCTTTTCTTCATGGGGAATTCTTTAGACATTTTTGGGGTTTTGGTCGCATTTTTAAACCAGTGTTTTTTTTTATTCACCAATCTTTCTGGGTGCCTTCCCTGGTGATGGTAAAGATGATAATCTTTAAATGTAATGTGATCACTGGCCATCACTCACTGCACCTCTCTGAGGAAGGCCAAGTTCTGGCTTGTGGTCCCCGGTAGGCAAAAAGAACCCTGCAACTCATGGCATTAGGTACAGTAGTATGGCACTTAGTGATAAAAGCTTCAGAGAACTGTTGGGGCTTCCCACAGGATATCCTTGTTGAAAAGCAGAGGTGCAATAGGTACACAGAGAAAACTCTTTCAACACTCTCTTTCTCTCTAAACCTAAGGGGCATAACTTGCTGACCTCTCATGGTATTCAAAAAAAAAAAGAGACCTTCATAAACACTTTCAAAGGATTCCTGGTCAACCAGGCTGTGGTTCATATGTCAGGCTGCAAGTAGCCACATCCAACAGTCTGGCTGGCCATACGACCAACTAGGGGGCCTTGTCAGAAACCAGACCACAAGGACATTGATCCTCAGTACCATCGCAAGGTAATTGAAAGGTAAGGTAGGTCTGCTTTTTGCACCTGGAATGAAGAATGTATAGAAGGAAAGAAAAGTGTTCACAGCAAGCACATACAAATGAAAAAAAAACTGAAAAACATAAACAAGAGGAAACGGAAAAAAGTAATGCAATTCAAAGGTGAACATAGAGTAGGCTGCTAAATGACATTGTGATTTTGTTAAAAATTACAATATCTGCAAGCAGTGCTTGCATATATTGCTTGCAGATATATCAGCGCCTGCAAGTAGCAGGTGCTGCTTGCTCGGTGTCTGTACCCAAGGGTCCTTCCGCAGCTCTGCCTCTTTCAGCAGATCGGTCTGGTCCGTTACATGGCTGGTTCGATCTTCTCCTCGAGTCTTTCTGACTCGAGTCCATCACCACTTGTACGGTGAGCAGCAGGTGGCTTCGTTGACGGTGTCCCACCTGCGTGCTTCATCTCGGCGGCAGTATGCAGTTTTCTGGCGGTCCTTCCATTATTTCTTATCCCTTCATAGGTTTACTTCTCTCTCTGATAAGGTTGTTTTGTCCTTCCTTCCTTTTGTGGATGTTCTAATACTGTCATCTTATGCCGAATACTGTCGCCTCGTATTGTGTGGCTCTGGCGAAGCCACTGCAGCTTGTATTAGGCAAAGATGTTACTTCTGCACCGTTCCGCAAGCTGTCTCGTGCGTTGTTATACCTCTGGCCTGCTCATGCGCAGCCTGAGCCGTCCTGGTCGTTGGACCGGGTGCTCTCCTCTCTCTCTTCTCCTCAGTTTGTGGTGGCCCCTTCGGTTCTGGATTGTTTTTCCAAGGCTCTTTTTCCTGTTGGCAATGGCCTCTGGAGGTCGGGTTGGGGAGCTTTTTGCTCTCCTCCAGCACAGGGGTTTCTGCTCTTTTGCTCCTAGTGGTAGGTTTGTTCGTTTGCAGCCATCCCCTCCTTTTCTGATGAAGAATGAGACTGCTGCTTTCTGGAGGGGTCCTTGGGTTGTTGATGCTTGGTTGGTTAGGCCGGGAGTGCATCATGTGTTGTGTCCCGTTGCGGCTCTCCTCCGTTACTTGCACCCTTGGTGGTCAGGGACGCGCTTTGGGTTGACCCTATTTCCCTTGTTTCCTGTTCCAGGGTTTGGGTCTCCCAGGTCGTCTGCAGGGTAATTCGGTCCAGCCAGCCCTGCAGTCTATCCTCGTGCCTACGACGTTCGTAAGTTTACTGCGATGTCTGTAATCTTCGGTAACATATCTTGGGCTGACATTCGGGCACGGGGTTTTTGGAGGTCGAACAGGGTCCTGGCCTCTCGCTACCTTGTCAATGTTCCTGGGCCTAGTCGGGCCTGTGTCACATTGGGTCGGCAGTTGCAGCCAGTTGTCTCGACTTCGTGTTGAGGAGTGAGGGCCGAGTGCCTCCCGGGTAAGTCCCTCTTGTTTTGTCTTTGGGTTAGTAGCTACGGGGAGCCGAAGGCCCCCCCCCCCCCAGAAAACCAGCATTGAATGTAATGAAACACCATTTTCTGGGCGAGACTCGGAAGCTCCCCAGCATCTCTCCCTCCCTCACTCTGGTCGGCACTTTTTGGTGTTTTTTGACATTCAGCCTCAGAACTGCAGGGAGGATAGCCGGCATAAGGGTCTGGGGCTTCCCCTTCCCCTTCCCGGGGAGGATGGAGGGTTGTGCAGACAGCAGCGTGGCGACATGGTGACGTCATGCTCATTTGCTAGTTTTCATTTGGGGAGCTCTATCCACTAGTTCGGCTTTCAGTAGTTATATTTAAACCATAATAGGGGTTTGTTTTGGGGCGCTTACCTTTCTGGGTGCCTGACCCAGTCAATGGCAGACAAAGAATGCTTCCAACCACACGAGGGGTTTCTATAGGCCATTACTCCTCGTGTCTCTCTGAGGGGGCCAGGTTCTGGCTCGTGGTCCCTGGTAGGCCTAGAACTCCATGCACATTGACTGATGCCAGGGACGAATACATTCATATCAGTCCGTTTAGCTCTTTGGAGCTGAAGATGCTCCCCCTTAGAAAAGCTCCTCTACCTAAGGCTTAGTTGCAGTAGCACTCGAGCAGCAGGAAACTACCAAGGGGACCTTTCCAAGAAAAAAAAATGCAATAATCCCTTACTTTTAGCCTCCAAGAGAGGCCATTGACATGAAGTGGCGGAGAGTAAACCGGATCAGCCTTGTGTTGTAACTGAGAGAAGTTGTTCATGACAAAGGTACTACTGTCATACTGAGGGACTATTTCACTGAAAAGGAAAACGAAAGAGATACTGTAATACCTAAACTGATCTGATGATAAAACTATTAATTCAAATCTTGTATCAATAGCAATGGCACAAAATTTATAATTTAAACTCAAATATTAAAACTAATGCCACAACTTTTTACAATTCATTCATGAATGATTATTCAATAAACAGTGTTAACTAACTATAATTTATTAGGATTAATGCATGAAAGAGAATGGTGAAATGAATAAGTTTCAGTTGTTTGTTTTCTTCTTTGGAGAGTTCTTTTGGCATTTTTGGGGCTTGGTCTCATTTTTAATCCAGGCAGAGGTTTGTTTTGGTTCACCTATCTTTCTGGGTGCATTCCCTGGTGATGACAAAGATGATAACCCTTAAATGTATAATGATCATAGGCCATTGCTCTCTGCACCTCTGAGTGGGGGCCAGGTTCTGGCTCGGGGGTCCCTGGAACCAAAAAGAACTTTGCAACTGTTGAGATTAGGTAGTATGGCACTTGTTTAGTGATGATAGCTTCAGAGAGCCAACAGGGCTACCCATAGAAAATATCTTGCTCCCAAATATTTATTTACACCTAGGTGAATAACAGTATCAGAAAGGAAACCTGACAGTCCCTTCCTCCCAAAAAGCTGTGCTGATGAGGGAGGAAGAACTATAAGGCATGGAAGAGGTGTTACAACATTCTACTCATGTATTTGGTCTGGCCTGTCCTGCACTGCCCTTTTCTCTCTCTCCATGTTCTACCATGGCCTTCATTTACCCTGTCTTGCCCAGCCCAAGTTTACCCTGGCCTACACTGGTAGAAGCGTATGCTAATGAGAGTTGTGCTATTTAACATATTAGAAAATTAATGTAGAAAATGTGCAAATTGCTTTTTCCAGCCTCTAGCATGAAATGATCTGAGCAAATCAAGTAACACTGTACAAGATATCATTTGCTAAGTACAGTATTGAGAAGTTTTCAAAAACTTTTTAGCAACAACAGTGCTAAAAAATGCAACACAGAATTTCTTACCTTTGAAAATCAGCAGGTACAGGAGCTGTGACAAAGGAAGCCATGGGCTTTTTATTCACAGGTGCAATCATAGAGTGGAGGTTAGGAGAGTGCTGGATCAGTTCAGATCTGTCAAAAACAAATAAATTTAATATTAATGCACCTTCCCACAAACTATGTTCATTTTACATATAAATGTATGAAATAAGTTGACAGGGAACAGTATTTAAATTTAAATGCAGAAGTGTTAGTATGGACAATTTTAATGTTATCCTATAATTATACCTTGCACATGTGAGACCACACTGATTACATAGACAATTTTGAGGATGGTATAATAAAATAGATGTAATTTGTTTACAAAGTACATAGAGAAGACTGATCAAAATCCATAGCATCAAACATTTTATGAAGCACAGATGGATGAAGGGCTATACTGTATTGATATGATGCATGGAGTCGCAAAATATAAACTCCTGATACAATTGAAAACAATGGTTATAAACTTGAAATGTTTCAATTTAGGAAAGATATACACTATACTGAATTTTTAAAAACTGGTCTACAAACAGTATCAGAGGTATGGGAATATATTACCAAATAAAATTACCCAGTATGCTGTATTAACAAATTTGCTAGCAAGTTGATTGCATAACACAGTAAATATACAAATGACGATGGTCTGGTATACAGTATATGAGTTGGGAATGGTTAGGCATACTGAAGAAAGAGAAGAGGTGGGTAGACTACATTTTCTCAAGACTGTCAGAAAGCCTTTGATATGGTACTCCATAAGAGGCTGTTACAAAAGTTGAAGAAACAGGCAGGAACAACAGGTTAGGTGCTCCAGCAGATAAGGGAGTACTGTATATCTAATCAGAACAGAATATCCAACAGCTAATTACTGTGACGTTGGGGTAGATATCAGCGTGGCAAGATGTCACCAGCAGTGTCCCACAGGGTTCTGTACTTGGACCCATCTTGTTTCAGATATATATAAATGATCTTCCAGAGGGTATAGACTCGTTCCTCTTAATGTTTGTTGATGGTGCAAAAATTATGAGAAGAATCAAGACAGATGAAGATATACAGAGACTACAAGATGACCTGAACAAACTGGAGGAATGGTCTAGAAAATGGCTATTAAAGTTTCACTCGTAAAGAGTAATGAAATTAGGTGAAGGGAGATGGAGGCTGAACATAAGGTACCATCTGGGAGTTGAAATCCTTCAAGAGAAATCCTTCTCTCTACTTTCTCTCAAGTAGAAAAAGATCTGGAGAGGGGGAGTTGATATTATTCTGAACCTGGCCCCAGAAATCAACATCAAAAGGGCTTATGCCCTTTTATCATCAGCGGCATCTGCTAGGTTTGCCAACATAAGAACTGCCTTTAGAACTTGTGTAAGGAATTATTCAGAACCTTGTATACCACATATGTCAGACCAATCCTAGAGTATGCAGCTCCAGCCTGGAGTCCATACCTAGTTAAAACACAAGACAAAGTTAGAGAAGATTCAGAGGTATGCCACCAGACTAGTCCCAGAGCTGAGAGGTATGAGTTATGAGGAAAGGCTACAGGAATTAAACCTCACATTCCTGAAAGACAGACGAGTTAGGAGAGACATGATCACCACCTACAAAAATCTCTGTGGAATTGGCAGGGTGGACAAAGACAAACTACTGTACTTAGTAAGGGCAGAACACGAACAAAGGAGGAGGGAGAGGGAACTACTCGGGAGGAAACCCAAAGTAGTACCCAAATGAGCCACAGAGTCAGTAGAAATCATTTTTTCTGTGTCAGAGTAGTTAATAAATGGACTGCATTAGGCAGTGATATAGTGGAAACAGACTCCATACACAGTTTAATTGTAAATATGATGGAGCCCAATAGGCTCAGAAGAGCCCAATAGGCTCAGAAACCTGTAAACCAGTAGATTGATAATTGAGAGGCAGGACCAAAGAGCCAAAGCTCAACCCCCCACATGCACAACTAGGTGAGTAAGACCTGGAAATGGTTGGGTATAAACTAGCTGAAAATGGTTGGGTATAGACGAGCTGGGAATGGTTGGGCATACACAAGCTGGGAATGGTTGGGCATAAACGAGAAGAAATGGTTGGGTATACAATAATGTATGCAAGAGTTGACTCATAAGGGCCAATAAGCCTTTTGCAGTTTCCTTTGTTCTAAGCTTTATCATTTTATTAATACAGTAGGAAAATGTATTATATGCACACAATGTATTATGTATATACAATGTACTGTATTAAGTGCACACACATTTCTCCTTTGGAAATAAAATGTATTCAACCTTGAAATAAATATTCCCACACTTATATTGAAAATAAAAGCTGTTAATACCAAAAATATGATGGGTTTGGCAGTGTCACGAATGTGACGGTTCCGGCAGTGTCACGAATGTGATGGTTCCGGCAGTGTCACGAATGTGATGGTTCCGGCAGTGTCACGAATGTGACGGTTCCGGCAGTGTCACGAATGTGTTGGGTCCAGCAATGTCAAGAATGGGCCCAGATATGTCAAGAATATGATGGCTCCAACAGTGTTTAGGTATGTTTATCATCCCAATAAACAAAATGGAAAGTTGAAGATCCGGTCAGATTTTTTATGAATGATATCTAAAACTCTGATAATATAACTGATATAAACACAAGCATGACGATGCCACCACAACAACATTTTGTTACGGGATAGGCAGCCAGTGTATATATATAAGTTAGGTTTATATTGAGGTTCCTCCCAAGGCTCAACTACTAACCCTCCCGAGGATGCAACTCTTAAAGCTGACTAACTCCTGGGTACCTATTGACTGCTAGATGAACAGGTGCATTAGGCAATAGTCAACGCACCCAACCATTTCTGTCCTGCTCGGGATTTTAACTCGAAGTCCCGATCCAGAGTTGAATGAACCCGACTGTACAATTGGGATTCGTACAGTGATATGAAAATAAAGTAATGTATGTACGGCACTGTGAATTGCTAAACAAAAATTGTGTAAGTTTTGAGATACAGTTTCTAATAATGGGAAAGAAAATAAATACAGATAATGGTAGTGGCTGCTCAAATGCAACTCTTACTTTGAGCAAGTGTGTAACTGGTGTTCAATCTCCTGCAACAAAGATTCTAGCTGCTCTGTTTCTTGCGTTAAAGAATTTTTTTGACCCATTAATGTGAGCAACTTTGACTTGAGCTGAGAGTCAAGCCGAGCGATCATCAGTTCCACGGCATTGCGAATTTCTCGTACCCTTTCATCCTTAGCCGCTCTGACAGATTCCACATTTCTTTCCTGTAACGAATGAATGAAATGCAAAAATAATCATTGCATATAAAAACAATTAACAACTTAACCTGAGGATATTTGCATGACAAAATTTGCCCGATACAAATTATTATGATAGGAAAAAGTTATTTAGACAAGAATTTTTCTTTAAACATACATGGCCTTTTACATATTGTACACAAATACAGTATTGGCATATGGAACATATGAATAAGGAAAGGCTTACCCCCCAGCTCATAATTGGAGAATGTCACAATTATATATGCATATGAAAGTATCAAGCAGAATGAAAAACAACTACGTGGACTAGTTGAAAATTGTGTCGAGGTATGTGAGAGATGACTAACACACTGGCTACGGGATAACGTTATCGCAGTTCTTAACCCCTGGGAGGCGCTTGCCTTAATATCCTTCAACACCACCAGGTGAAAAAAAAAAAGTTTCATCTTATAAAAGTGTTCATTTGTGTTCCCTGATCACAGGGAAAAAAAAATAGGAGACATATTTTGTCTGCAATAGGGTGGGAAAGTCTGGTAAAATTGAGTCGTTGACAGAGTAAGTGTCCTGTGGCGGTCTGTTCCACCCGCGCTGACAGGCGGGAGTTGCCACAAAGATATTATTATCTAATTACAGTATTTTAATGTCTGATTTTTTCTCTGTGTTTTTGCAGTAATATTATTCAATAGTGTGTAGTGTGATATATTTATATAATAAAATGTGTGAACTAACTGTACAACTAAGCTGGTAAAGTGTCCAAACAACATAGTGGCCACCAATACCTAAGCCAGCAGACGATGCTACCTTACTCGCCAACATTCCTCATCCCACTATGCTGTTTGTGCTGTTGTTATGCTATACACACATTATATATAAGTATCTACATGTTTTATTCACCATAACTGTACAACTAAGCTGGTATGGTGCCCAAACAACATAGTGGCCACAAAACACTTCATAACAAGCGACACAGCAGCTAACGGACAACAACTTCACGCCTTCCCTCACCAATATGACTCCTACCAACATACTCCTTTTGCTGTTATTACACTATATACAAACGTTATATACACGTATCTACATTTGTGTTCACCATAGTGAACCACTAAGCTGGTATGGTGAGTCCAGACAATAACAGGTCGCCAGACAGTCAGCAGACAATGCCGCCTCTCCCTCCCTCCCTCACCAAAATTACTCCTCCCACCATACCTGCTGCTTGATATCTGCTTGATGGGGTTCTGGGAGTTCTTCTACTCCCCAAGCCCAGCCTGAGGCCAGGCTCGACTTGTGAGAGTTTGGTCCACCAGGCTGTTGCTTGGAGCGGCCCACAGGCCCACATATCCACCACAGCCCGGCTGATCCAGAACTTCTCTTACAAAACAGTCCAGTTTTCTCTTAAAGATGTCCATGGTTGTTCCGGCATAATTTCTTATAGTCGCTGGGAGGACGTTGAACAACCACAGACCTCTGATATTTATAAAGTGTTCTCTGATAGTGCCTATGGCACCTCTGCTCTTCACTGGTTCAATCTTGCATTTTCTTCCATATCGTTCACTCCAGTACGTTGTTATTTTACTGTGTAGATTTGGGACCTGGCTCTCCAGTATTTTCCATGTGTATATTATTTGGTATCTCTCTCATCTCCTTTTTAGAGAGTACATTTGGAGAGCTTTGAGACTATCCCAATAGTTTAGGTGTTTTATCTCGTCTATGCGTGCCTGTATGTTCTCTGTATTCCCTCTATTGCAGCAATCTCTCCTGCTCTGAAGGGGGAAGTGAGTACTGAGCAGTACTCGAGACGGGACAACACAAGTGACTTGAAGAGTACAACCATTGTGATGGGATCCCTGGATTTGAAAGTTCTCGTAATCCATCCTATCATTTTTCTGGTTGACGCAATATTTGCAATCTGGCTGACGAAATATTTGCAATCTGGCTGACGCAATAGTATTTGCCATAATATGCACATCACTAATTATCACCACAATCCTGCTATTATCAGAATCCTGGTCACTAAATCCTGTAAAAGAATAATTTTTCAAAAGTTTATTTTGTAAAGGAACATGAGAAGTCATTTGAAGATTCTTCGATGGACGAAACAATGGCAGTATGTTGTGGCTCGTGCTGTGAACATTTTGAACAGCATTGTGTTTACCGATATCTGAACATTGTACACAGTCTATCACGGTCAGGCTCTTTTGTAATACTATCATGGATAAATAATACCAATTACATATATATTTTGACTTTTTAGGCGATGCTGTGGTCACTAGCTGAACAGCAGTACTGTTAGCTCATGCTGCATGCACCAGCCTTGGTTGCTCACTCAGTACCGAGGCTCTCACATCCGGGAATGTTGAACACAATTTTTTTTTTTTAAATGGCATCTGTTTATCAGAGCCATGAAGAAGCTGATATGAACCCCGTGTAGCCGCGGGAGTTTAGAATCCTACGCTATACCTACGAGCACTAAAGCTAATAATACATAATGTTGTGTGTTACTACATTCTACCACTGATCGTCAGTACTCCAACAATACTAGAAAATTATTTGCAAGTAGAGATATAACTATAGTTATGTTCATGCATGCACAACAAATTCGCTCTAAACATTTCTGAAGGAAAATGACAAAACTCACCACTTCCTGTACAAGAGATACCAATTCATGCAATCTTCTCCTTAACTGAGCTACTTCCTCTCTGATTTGTGTTATATGTTGTTCATAGACTTCCTCTAGAGGCTTAAAAGTATGGCCCGAGTGTGTTCCACCCCAGAGGGCACACTGATGACATATACATTTCCCACACGTCCAACAGTATACGCTCAATTTTTCTTGGTGGCGTTCACACCTGTGAAAACAAATATTTTGCTGATTACAGTATAGTTATTAAAGGCTGCATATACTAACACAGTGTACAAGTAAATGAACAAACAAAGGATGTGTGATGTGATGTGATGCAGAAACAAATGGGCAGAGTTTCTTTCACCCTTATGCCCCTGTTACAGGGGCATAAGGGTGAAAGAAACTCTGCCCATTTCTTTCTGCCTCCGCCGGGGAATTAAACCCGGAACAAAGGAGGCCTGGTCTTCGATCAGGCCTCCTTTTTGTTACACACCCCCAGGAAGCAGCCTGTAGCAGCTGTCTAACTCCCAGGTACCTATTTACTGCTAGGTAACAGGGGCATAAGGGTGAAAGAAACTCTGCCCGTTTGTTTCTGCCTCCGCCGGGGAATCGAACCCAGAACCTCAGGACTACGAATCCGAAGCGCTGTCCACTCAGCTGTCAGGCCCCAGACCTGATACCAGAGCCTAATGCACAGAACTAATGAAGGACCAGCCCAGAAAACAAATCAAAAGGAGGATGAAGTGTAACTCACTTGTCTTTGTCAGTGTCTGGTGGTGAAGGTCTTACTCCTGCCTGCTGCAGGGTATCCAGCTGCTGTGTGACCTCCTCCACCCAGCGGCAATTGACAAGCTCATGAAGGTGAAGGTTGGCTCGGCAATGAGGACACTGAGGCCGTTGTTCTGTCAACCAACGGCGAATACAAAGGTAGCAGCACAACTTTGAGCAGTGTGGGCACAGATGAGCATCCTGAAGTTTCTCCATGCAGATGAAACAGCGGAATACCTCAGCCAGGCTCTGCGAACAAAAGATACCACATTAGTGCTGTGATACATTCTTAGTTACCACAATATCTCCAGAATATGAACAGCAGTCATGTCCCAAAATGAAAATATTTATTTTATTATGCGTGTACTGTTATGATTTTGCAGTCCTTCATAAGACATACCTCACCTCATTAGACTTTTTATCCCATCTTGTCCATATTAAGGATTGTTTTGTATATATAGGGGGTAGAAAAAGCATATAGTTAGACTTAATACTTTTTTTGGAAGAACCAGTGCAACCAGTGCAGCCAAAAGGGTGGGAACCTGCACATGAAACTGCACAAAGCCAACATCCCGATGAAGGGCAGGGGCGAACAAGTACACATCGAGGTGCTCAAATTCGTCCCCCCTTCCCCAGGTAAACCTGAACCACTGTCAGAGCCTCACGCGACTCAAGGGTGTAGGACTGACAGAACGTATGCCAAGCCTCCAACGACAAAACAGGGCAGTCTGCAAGCCAGGATGACTCTGGAACCTCATAGTGTACCCAGTAAGGAAATGAAGATCCAAACATGAAGGAAGACGGATCCATTAAAGAGGCATAATCTGGGTCCTGCAGGAGGCAAGCCACAATGGCCTAGTTTTATCATGCATTCGTAGACCAATATGGGAAGGAATCTACAGGAGACAAACTCTGACTCCATCATTGATTATTTCATTATATCTGTGTCTAGCTTCAGAGATAAGCACGTCACAGTTATGTCTTGGGGAGCTGAGGGCAGTCAAGGATGACAAAGAGTCACAATTGGTAGTGCCCAGTATGCTTACTGGGCAACTAGGCCTAACAATTTTATTCAAACCACCTCCATGCCTCAGCACTTTTATCACTAATTTTATTCAAACAAACCCAAAATATATAGCTGGAATATTCAAATGAGTAGTGTCTGGAAAGCATGTAGTCCTCTATACTATGTATATACTGTAGTAGGAAAATAATATACGTATAGCTGGCATAGGGTAAAATTTATATCTATAAGAGAGAATATCTATTTGCCTGTTTGTCTGTCCAAGATTGGAAGCCAGATGCTTGGGACTAGCCTCACCTAACTTTGCAGGACGAATGGTCTGGGGCACGGGACAGATATATGTTCGTCGAGGCCACCAGAACTCAAGCGGCAACTGTATGCCACGGTATCATACTGACCACCAGCTATGCCTAGCTAAGTATTTTGAAAATAAAAATAACAATCTTATAGTCATATGAAAAATTATGCACCAATCGTTGAAAAATTAATAAACTTTCTAATCATCGTACTTTGCCCATAGCAGCATAAAACAGATGATCCTCCCACTGCTTCAAAGGTCTTCTCAAGCCCCACCCCTTTTCTAAGCTAATAGGAAACTATATTTTTAATATTTCCTACAGCTAGGCTCCTCCCACTGGTGGAACACCCACACACCAATGGGGACTATTACAGTACATTATAGTATGCAAATAAATAAATAAATAAATAAAAACAGAGATAGGCCTGGAGAGATACTGGGTTGAACAGGAAAGAGAGAGAGAAGCTGAGATAGGGGGAGAAGAAGTTGGAAGATAGGGAATGTTTCAAGAGAGCAAAGGAGAAGAGAGGATGTTTGAAAAGAGGGAATGGGGGGGAGAGGGGGGGGGAAAAGGAGGAAAGGAGAGGTGCAAAAAGGGGGTAGATTGGGAAGATAGGGAGAGAAGGGAAGATAGGGAGAGAAGGGAAGATTGAGAGTGGGGAGAAGTGATTAAGAGAGACACTTGAGCACAGCTCTGTATTCCCCTAGTCTATATATACATATGAGAAACTGCATGTCTGTTTGGGGCTCGCCTCACCCAATTTTGCAGTGTGAATGGTCTGGGGGTATGAGACGGACAGACTGGTCAAGGTTGGTCCTACTGGTCGTATTAATAGGTTGGGCGAAATAGTGACCTTCCTCCCACATAACTGATGAAAGGTGGCTGGCCAAGTCTTTAGCTTTCTTATTAAATATGCTGTACTTAAATCTATAAGGGGGAATGTTTATTTGTGTGTGCAAGGGTGGAGGCTCTTGCCCTTCAGTTCTGGGAGCCACTTAGTAGCATGTCTTTGCATCTTGTCCAGTTTGTTGATGTGCTTCTTAAGATATGGGCACCACACAACCGCTGCATATTATAGCTTTGGCCTAACAAAAGTCGTGAACAATTTCTTTAGTATATCGGCATCCATGTATTTAAAAACAATTCTGAAGTTAGAAAGCGTGGCATAGGCTCCTCGCACAACGTTCTTTATGTGGTCCTCAGGTGATAGTTTTCTATCTAGAACCACCCCTAGATCTCTCTCTTTATCAGAATTCTTTAAGATTTCTCACAAAATTTAATTTCTCACATAAATGTTCAGAGAGTTCTTTGCTCAGTCTGTGCAGGTTCAGAGCTCAGCGAGAGATGAAAAAAGCAACTTTTATAAAACTACTGTACATGTAACTTCATTTTCACTTAAAATATTTTTCTGGTAGAAGTTCTACATATAGATATTTCCATATTTCCTCTGACAAATAATTAATATTTTCAACAATTTTTTTGGGTGCTCATTTGTTCTAACACTGTTGCACATTTTTTTGGAATCCTATACATGGGTTAACCAAGGTTTTTTTTTTTTTTTTTTTTTTTTTTTTTTTTTTGAGATATATACAAGAGTTGTTACATTCTTGTACAGCCACTAGTACGCGTAGCGTTTCGGGCAAGTCCTTAATCCTATGGTCCCTGGAATACGATCCCCTGCCGCGAAGAATCGTTTTTTCATCCAAGTACACATTTTACTGTTGCGTTAAACAGAGGCTACAGTTAAGGAATTGCGCCCAGTAAATCCTCCCCGGCCAGGATACGAACCCATGACATAGCGCTCGCGGAACGCCAGGCGAGTGTCTTACCACTACACCACGGAGGTTCAGTTGGGTCAGATTCCAGCGTGGTGCAAAACAACTGGTCAGGTCAAGGTGAGGAACCCAGGTCAAGATGAGGAACCCAGGTCAAGATGAGGTACCCAGGTCAAGATGAGGTACCCAGGTCAAGGTGAGGAACCCAGGTCAAGATGAGGAACCCAGGTCAAGATGAGGAACCCAGGTCAAGATGAGGAACCCAGGTCAAGATGAGGTACCCAGGTCAAGATGAGGAACCCAGGTCAAGGTGAGGAACCCAGGTCAAGATGAGGTACCCAGGTCAAGGTGAGGAACCCAGGTCAAGATGAGGTACCCAGGTCAAGGTGAGGAACCCAGGTCAAGATGAGGAACCCAGGTCAAGGTGAGGAACCCAGGTCAAGATGAGGAACCCAGGTCAAGGTGAGGAACCCAGGTCAAGATGAGGAACCCAGGTCAAGATGAGGAACCCAGGTCAAGGTGAGGAACTCAGGTCAAGGTGAGGAACCCAGGTCAAGGTGAGGAACCCAGGTCAAGGTGAGGAACCCAGGTCAAGGTGAGGAACCCAGGTCAAGGTGAGGAACCCAGGTCAAGGTGAGGAACCCAGGTCAAGGTGAGGAACCCAGGTCAAGGTGAGGAACCCAGGTCAAGGTGAGGAACCCAGGTCAAGGTGAGGAACCCAGGTCAAGGTGAGGAACCCAGGTCAAGGTGAGGAACCCAGGTTAAGGTGAGGAACCCAGGTCAAGGTGAGGAACCCAGGTCAAGGTGAGGAACCCAGGTCAAGTTGAGGAACCCAGGTCAAGATGAGGAACCCAGGTCAAGGTGAGGAACCCAGGTCAAGGTGAGGAACCCAGGTCAAGGTGAGGAACCCAGGTCAAGGTGAGGAACCCAGGTCAAGGTGAGGAACCCAGGTCAAGCTGAGGAACCCAGGTCAAGTTGAGGAACCCAGGTCAAGGTGAGGAACCCAGGTCAAGGTGAGGAACCCAGGTCAAGGTGAGGAACCCAGGTCAAGGTGAGGAACCCAGGTCAAGTTGAGGAACCCAGGTCAAGATGAGGAACCCAGGTCAAGGTGAGGAACCCAGGTCAAGGTGAGGAACCCAGGTCAAGGTGAGGAACCCAGGTCAAGTTGAGGAACCCAGGTCAAGGTGAGGAACCCAGTTCAAGGTGAGGAACCCAGTTCAAGGTGAGGAACCCAGGTCAAGATGAGTAACCCAGGTCAAGATGAGTAACCCAGGTCAAAGTGACCTTTCACCCTGGCCAGTGTTATTATAAGGTCAGAGTGAAGGTTCACTCTGGCCTTCGCAATGTAAACAAATAAGGTCATCTTGGAGACTAACCTCATAACTTGTTTCGTCAACCTTCTTCTCCCTGGCTGCCATGTTTAGAGTGTGAGAGCGTCGAGAGGACAGTCGAGAGTTACTCTAGACCAAGCAGAGTGTGCCCGAGGCCCCATCTGGAGTGCAAGAGAGTGCAGTAAATATCTCAGCTGAGAGAGGCGACCGCCCCACAACTCACTCTCAATTAACTCTCATTCATAAACTTTCTCACTCATCTCAATTTTTATCAAACTTACTCACATAATTTTTATATAAATTTCATATTACCCGTTTAAAATATTAACATTAAAAAAAGGATATTTAAAGTGGTAAATATTTTCCATTACAAATATGAATGTTTTCTGAAAGAAAAATCTACATTCTATGTTTTTTTATATTAAATTATAAATTTATGAAGCAATTATTATTCATAAAAATAATCCATACTGATATACAGCATTGGGAATTACTTGGGAGCAACGTGAGGCAGGACATATATGGACCCGTAAGATAAATGTTTACATTTCAAATATTATTGGAACTCCATGTAATATTCCTCACATGAATAATACTTATTAAATATCCAATTCTGTGTAGAGTGTGTTAATATAGTGAGTAAGTGTGAGGGTGTGGGGGGGTGTGGGGCGTGCAGGCGTGCGGGCGCGGGGGCGGAAGTGAAGCTTATCAAAGAGTGTTGTTGACGCCCTCAGCGGGGACCTCCTGCTGCTGCTGCTGCTGCTGCTGCTACAACTGTGGCCCTCATGCTCCTCACACCATGATTCTCCTGGAGATTAACAACAGAATCCTCGAGGAAACGCTCACCGTCAAGATAAGAAACTCGTTAAACGGGTGAGTGAAGGAAACTGAGGTTGAGAGCAAACCGGTGTGAGTGTGGATCGTCTGCGGTGATGTGTCATAGAGGAGTGTCACTGGCACTGCTGCCACTCTGATTCACTCTTGGCACTGTTGCTGCCACTGCTTCACTCTGATTCACTCCTGGCACTCTGCTGCCACTCTGGTTCACTCTCCTGGCACTGCTGCCACTCTGGTTCACTCCTGGCACTCTGCTGCCACTCTGGTTCACTCTCCTGGCACTGCTGCCACTCTGGTTCACTCTCCTGGCACTCTGCTGCCACTCTGCTGCCACTCTGGTTCACTCTCCTGGCACCCTGCTGCTAGCTCACCCTTTCACTCCTCCAACTTGACACACTCACTACAACTGTTAAATTTTGCTTGAAAATTAAGTTGAAAGTTCAATCCCTAGGATTGCCAGAGTCAAATCTGTCTTGAAATTTTAATTAATTTAATCAGATGGTTTATAAATGCATTACAAACAGAGTCATAAAAAAATTACATTTTAGCCGAGTTATGACTATATTCTGATATGTATCGTGAAATGTGCTCGGGCTTCGGGTGTGGCCAGTGGTCGCACCTACAGCTCGCCCCAGCCTGGCCTGCCTTTGCTTAGCTTAGTCCAGCTTGGCCTGACTATTACTCCCCCCCATACATGAATATTTTACCATTAGCCAGGGTAGGTTCCTTATTAGAAAAGTTCATCACTTGGTACATTGTAGATTGACCAGACCACACACTAGAAGGTGATGGGACGACGACGTTTCGTTCCGTCCTGGACCATTCTCACAATCGACTTGAGAATGGTCCAGGATGGACCGAAATGTCGTCATCCCTTCACCTTCTAGTGCGTGGTCTGGTCAACATACTTTAGCCACATTATTGTGACTCATCGCTTGCATATGGTACATTGTAGGTTTTGTTTTTGGGTATCCTTTTTGTACACAGTTTCATATGTGGGAACTGGACTGTTGAGCCACATGTGACAATGTTATTTGATTCTTGTCTCGTGGATCTTGCACCAAAATGTTAGTGATGGATCCCACATTCAGGCGTATTTGTTATCGCCTAGTGAAGCTAAACGGTAAAGTTCAGGGAACTACAGAGGGGCCTTTCTTGGAATCAAACTTTCAGTGTAATGAAATGCTTCTTTCTGGCAGGCCCCTCAGTAGCTCCCAGTTCTTCGTGTTTATTTTGGTTCTGTACTAAAATTCAAATTTCAATTTTTATTCAAAAGAATTTGTGTACAAAGTACATAAGAGTAATATACAATTGTGGGGACAGAAGTTAAACTAATGAAGCCACTATTACGCAAAGCATTTTGGGCTAAACTTAAAATAATTTGAAACAAAAAATTAATTTAAAGGTGTGAAGGGGTAATACTAAATGAGAAGCAAGCCAACAAAAGGGTCAAGAAAAATAACATGAATACAACAAAAAGGTAATACAGTACTGTACTTTATAATGACAGGCATAGACTACTGTATTACATTATGGAGTCAATAGTTTCAGCAACAGTTCAGTAGTTTATTCGCATTAATAACAGAATGGAAATACTAAGGAGTAACTTAGAAAAGTAACTGGAATACAACATACAGTAATAAAGTATCATTTATAGTGGCCCCTGAGTGAGGCAGTCCCTGTGGCGCAGTGGTAACACACTCGCGATAACACTTGTGAGCGATTTAGCCTAGATTTGTATCCTGGCCAGGGAGGATTGACTAGGGTGTCAATCCTTAACTGTATGCCTCTGTTCACCCAGCAGTGATTGGGTACTTCATTGTTAAATGTTTGGTTGGTCATATTACAGGATAACGAGTGGATAAGGCTTACCATGAGCAAAGGGAAGGGAAAGCTCTCGGCCTGCTAACAAGAATTGCCTGTGGGAAAAAAAAAGGGGGACGGGTGCATCAAGACCCCATGTGGGGTCTTGATGCACTCTTTGGGTCTTTGGGCTGCTATTTTGTGGTGGTAGGACAAGTTGGTCGAGGGTTGACCACCTCGGACCACCTTGGACTACCTATTGTTAGCCTTGTTTCCCTTATATTTTGTTAAGAGCAATGGCTTGTTTCACCACATCTGGACTTTCTGGTCAGATTCTGTTTTGGATTAATCTCTGATCCCCAAACTCCTCTCACTTCCTAGAGGAATCATGTTCTGGTTCTTGGTAGCCTTGGTAGTCTCAGGCCTAATATGGTCTTAATGATCCCAGCATATAGTCTAAGGTGACTACTAAGGGGTCTACTAGAAAGGAGCATTTCATTACATTCAGTGATTTATATTTGTCTACCGCTGAGGCAATTTTACTTGCATGTTTTCTTGTAGTTTTTTACTTACCTTCAAGATGATATCTTTTCAGATGGCCCACAATGTGTTTGAAGTCGCAAAATGTGTAAATGAATATCCATTCATAGCAGGTGGTCTATCCATTTCACGTGTGGAGCTTGTCACTAATTGTCATGTCCCTAATATTATAACAGATTGCGAACAAAAAGGTCCTTAATTTTCCCTTGAAAAAGTCACATTTTTAGCATGTTTGATATCCTTTGGCAGCCTGTTGTACAATCTAAGAGTGCAATGGGAGAAAGCTCTGGTGCTAATTTCCTTAAGTGCTCAGGGCTCCAGCAATTTATACTCTTCCAATGTATGCCTTGTTTATATTGTAGAGGCTATTGCAAATTTCTCAAATTTGTGACTTGAGTACTTTGGTGTTCCAGTAGTCACTACTATATATATCAACACAGATCTTAAATGTAATTCTGGCTTCAATAGGCAGCCAATGCAAGTCAATTAGCAATTACTGAGGGTCCCGGTAGTACAATCGGACTTGTTCTTGACTCTCAATTCCAGGTTTGAATCCCAGGCGGGATAGAAATGATTGGGCACATTTCCTATCACCTACTGGGCCTGTTCACCTATCAGCAAGAAGATACAGGTACCCAGGAATTAGTCAGCTTCTTGTGAGGTTGCATCCTGGGCAGGGTCGGTAATTCAACCTTGGGAAAGGAGGGGGGGGGGAAGAGGACCGCCATGTAAGCCTAATGTGTATAAATACACTCTGGCTGCCTGTTCCCCAACAATGAATTATTATAATTATTAATAAATATATATTTTTGTAATAGTTATATATTATTTTTTAAATTATATAATGAACTAATTATATATTATACATAATTAGAACAGGAGTGGTCCTGTCTTGTGGTGAGCATTCTTGCTATCACCATCTTGCTATGGTGAGACTCAGACCATTCTTGTTCTGAGTCTCACAGCTCTATTGAAAAAGATCCTGAAGTTCCTTCATTAATAGGTTGGTAGACCATAGTATAATGAATTACAATTGTCTACCTATTTGAAGTGAGGTTATTTATCAGTTTTTAATTGATTCTTCATTCAAGTGTTACCTGATAAATTAAATATTTAAGTTATATTTTAAATTAAATATTTCTTAAGTTATAATTAACCAGTTTTATTACTGTTAATATGGTCACCAAATGTGAGAGACTGGTCAATAACAACTCTCAGATGCTTTAATTAAATTAAAAACAAAAAACACTATTCTACTTGAATCATCTCCAGTATCCCAAGGACAGCTATGTTTCACTTGAACCAACAATCATATACTGTTTTCATACAGGTACTTCTTTTAGAGTCATCAGCAAATAATTACAGTATGTGAAACGAGGTTGTATGTGTATCTATATCTTCTATGGAGATGAAGAAGAGAAAGTAGTCTCATGTGGAACTGTGTTAAAGGCCTTGCTGAGGTCCAGATGTACAACATAGTTGCTGTTGTGATTAACAACCTCGGTAAAGGGACACCAGGTCATAAATAGGTGAGAGAGGAACAATACCTGAACAAATCCACACTCGGATTTGTGTGATCTTATCTTGAGGTTATCTTGAGATGATTCGAGGCTTTTTAGTGTCCCCGCGGCGTGGTCCTCGACCAGGCCTCCACCCCCAGGAAGCAGTCCGTGACAGCTGACCAACACCCAGGTACCTATTTTTTACTGCTAGGTAACAGGGGCATAGGGTGAAAGAAACTCTGCCCATTGTTTCTCGCCGGCGCCTGGGATCGAACCCAGGACCACAGGATCACAAGTCCAGCGTGCTGTCTGCTCGGCCGACCGGCTCCCCTTATCGTGGATCGTGGATTGAGATGTAGGATTTGTAGATTTGCGCTTCTGGGATCATCCCGGACATAGGTTCGAACCTCTCATCATGACCCTTGTGGATTTGTTAATTTGATATAGCCCGCTGTTGTGATTTCTGTGTGTAGTGAACAACACCTGTAGTGGGATTTTTATTTTTTTATCAGTCTGTATATATCTAGGGTATCTTCTATAGCTTTTACTTACTGCTTCCAGAACTTTGACGTGATTAAAGTTGAGCTTATTGGTTCATAATTCGCGATAGGAGTACTATCTACCTTGTACTTGTTAATGGCCAACTGAGCTGCTCCTCATATTAAATAAGATCTCTAATAATAGATTATATAAGTTTTGGATAAAAATTAAGAAAGCTTACCTATTTAAAAGTTGTCCTTTATTCTAACTTTTTCCAACTAGTAAAATGTTTAAAACTATAATATTTAAGATTTCGTAATATAATCTTAAATTACTTGAAGATGACAAGTCACAATAACATGACTGAAGATTAAACTTCAAACCCAAAAGTAAAAAGAGTTAATACTTTCACTTCGAACCGGAACTTCATAATTTCTTCATTTTCAGATTTGTGGGTTGGGTTTCTTAGCAGGCATTTACTGTAAGCACTGTACTGTAAGTACTAGTAATATGTGAAGAAGACTGAAATGCAGAGATAATTGTCTGTCTTTACAATCTCCTTTGTCCACTTTCATTATTCAGCAAAGTATTATTTTTGTAAAATAAGAAACTCATCCGTGGGCTAGATGGAAACACCTCAGTTAATGCGTATAAACTGAACTAATAGCTATAGTAATCTGTACTTATGTTTTAAAAAAAACTGTGTGTACTGTATAATATACAGTAGATAAGTGTATGGTTGACACTGGCATAGTTACACTGACTCTTCTCTTTACAGTAACAAAGCCGAGTCCATTGATGTAACTATAGCAGACTTCGATAGCGTGCTCTACCACTTATCTAATATTAATGGTGACAAGACAAAAATACGGGTAAGTTATAATATACAGTATATATGAATTGCACAACATTTGATTTGTAATAACAATATATATATTTTTGGGTGTGTAATGTACAGTTCAGGTACAGTACTTGCTAATTTTATAATGAATGCAGGGGTCAGCCTTAACTTTTAAGGTGGCCAGCCAAGTTTCCTGGCAGAAAGTTTGGAACTTCTGACAAAATGTCCATGGACATCCCCCCACCCCTCCTCTGACACCCCTTCCCCCACACCCACACAACATAAAAAACACAATAGAGCTGGATTTTGGTGGATTCGATGAGAAAAGTATTAATGAGTAGTCTGCACAACAAGTTGGCAAAATTAGACATTATTGTGAACTATTAGGTTATCTTGAGATGATTTCGGGGCTTTACTGTTCCCGCGGCCCAGTCCTCAACCAGGCCTCCACCCCCAGGAAGCAGCCCGTAACAGCTGACTAACACCCAGGTACCTATTTTACTGCTAGGTAACAGGGGCATAGGGTGAAAGAAACTCTGCCCATTGTTTCTCGCCGGCGCCCGGGATCGAACCCGGGACCACAGGATCACAAGTCCAGCGTGCTGTCCGCTCGGCCGACCTGCTCCCGGTTGGCTGAGCTAGGTGGACATAATCAGGAATTTGAGAGAAAGTAAAGTTCTGTCCACTCGTTTAAATTTCAGTAGTAGTTTTAACCAGAATAGGGGTTTGTTTTGGGATGCTTACCTTTCTGGGTGCCTGACTTGGTCAATGGCAGACATAGAATGCTCCATAACTACATGTGCAATTCTATTGGCCATTGCTCCTCATGCCTCTCTGAGGGGGCCCATGTTCTGGCTCGTTGTCCCCAGAAGGCCTTGAACTCCATTTACATTGACTGATGCCAAAGTTAGGGATATCCATATCAGCCTGGATAGCTCCGGGGAGCCTCCAGGTCTCGCCCAGAAAATGGAGTTTCATTACATTCAACGATGATTTTTTGCTTTTTTAACATAAAAGTTCTTACTATATATCATGCCATGAGTCCCAAGAAAGTCAAAGGTAACGTTCAACCTAAAAAAATAGATGTGAGGATGATGATAGAGATAAAACAAGAGATCATTCATAGTGAGAATGTAATGTCTCACTAGAGACAAGTGTTAAGACGTAGTGAAAAACAAGTGTATGTGGACAGATTGTTAGTAAAACAAGCAAGTAGTGAGCCACAACCACATCCAAGTGGTATGCCTGCAAAACATAGGAAAGAGAGTACCTCAGAAATGTCATCACTGCTGTTATAATGGAAGGTGGACTCTCCTTCCAAACACTAACACCTCTCCTCCTCCCCTCCTCACTGTCTTCCATACGCCAACTAGAGTCCTCATTCATGGTAAGATATACATACAGTACTGTATTGTAGCTAGTACAAAATGAGTGTTATTTGGTATAAAATGTATTTTTAAGTTAATATTTTTGTGGGTGTGGAACGGATTAATTCATTTAACATTTCTTATGGGAAAATTCGTTTTGGTTACCAAATTTTTGGTTGATGATGTGTCTGGAAACAGATTACGATTGTAAACGAAGGTACCATTGTACGTGTATTAGAAAGTTTTCTTTTGCAAACAGATTGGTAGACGGTTGGAACAGGCTAAGTGAGAAGGTGGTGGAGGCCAAAACTGTCCATAGTTTCAAAGTGTTATATGACAAAGAGTACTGGGAAGACAGGACACCATGAGCATAGCTCTCATCCTGTAATTACAGTACGCTTAGGAAATTACACTTGCACTCTCTCATTTTTTTTTTTTTTTTTTTTTTTTTTTTTTTGAGATATATACAAGAGTTGTTACATTCTTGTACAGCCACTAGTACGCGTAGCGTTTCGGGCAGGTCCCTGGAATACGATCCCCTGCCACGAAGAATCGTTTTTTCGTCCAAGTACACATTTTACTGTTGCGTTAAACAGAGGCTGCAGTTAAGGAATTGCGCCCAGTAAATCCTCCCCGGCCAGGATACGAACCCATGACATAGCGCTTGCGGAATGCCAGGCGAGTGTCTTACCACTACACCACAGAGACTCATTCCTAGGAGGCCTCGCGGCTGAGTGGACAGTACTTAGAGGTCATAGTCCTAGTGGCCCAAGTTCGATTCCCAACCAAGGCAGAAACAAATAGGCATAGTTTCTTTCACCCTGATGAGTAAATAGGTACCTGAAAATCAGAGAGCTGCTCCGGACTTTTTTCTGGGGATATGTGTGTGTGTAATTACCTAAGTGTAATTACCTAGGTGTAGTTACAGGATGAGAGCTACGCTCGTGTGTGTGTGTGTGTGTGTGTGTGTGCATGTGTTAAGAGATAAATATATGTAGTAGACAAAATTGAGGAAAAATAGATTGGTTAGAAAGCCAGGGGTCCAAGAACTAATAGCTTGATTCTGTAGGCACAAATAGTAAATGCACTCACTCTCTCATATTAGTAATTGATTAACTTTTTGTTCTTTTTTTCAGGTGAGCATCTCCCTAAAGTTCTATAAACAACTGCAAGAGCATGGAGCAGATGACCTTGTTCAACAAGAATATGGCAGCCTTCTTATGGCTGAACCGGAGTCTGGTTTTAATGTTTCCCTTTTACTGGATCTGGAGAAACTTCCTGAGGACTGGCAAGTGCTTGTCAAAAAGATAGGCCTGCTGAAGAGGAATTGCTTTGCATCTGTCTTCCAAAAGTATTTTGAATTCCAGGAACAAGGTTTGGAAGGCCAGAAGAAAGCAATTATACACTATAGAGATGAGGAAACAATGTAAGAATACAATATAATTTTGTCAGATTATATTTGCTCATTCATGAAGTCTTATAAGAATGTTTGCAAGAGACAGTAGTTAAAATTTGATGCAGTAAAATCTTAAAAGTTATCATAAGAACACACTGCAGTGTGTTTTGATCAATAATCAGGGATTAATTAAACTGTATTTCAAAGTATTGAATTACGAGTATAGTTTTAACAGACTTGATCTGAGTAGAAATATCAGAACCATGAGTACTTGCAGGTATCACAGTTAAGCCCACATGTCAGTGTCATGCAAAATTGGGTATCATACTTAAATTCAGTTTTGTTTTGTACATTGCAACCTTCAAAATCTAGGCTTCTAAATAACAAATATTGTCTACCCTCACTAATCTGAATTTTATGGAGCTGACACTCCCTACAAGTTAGCCAGACATCCGGATTAAGAGGAATTCTTACCTGTGACAGTCAAAGAATGAACATGTATTATTTTTTGTACCACAACCAACATAATTTGTATTTTTACATGCAATAAACATAAATTTACATGGTTAGGGGAGGATCTTCATATACAGCTTGCTGATGAAAAGCATCAATATTGATAATTAACCTCACACAGCACTAAAATTACTGTACAGTGTTCCTCCCTGTCTCCACATTCTGTTTGCATGTTCTCATATCATTGTTTTTCTTAATACTGTATGGCTGTGAAAGAGCTTAGGTTGCCTCTTTGCTTTTGCTGCAATGCCATTTTCAAATTGCTGCTCTGCTGCCCTCCTGATTCTGGTGTACTCATTCATGACCCTCTTTAATGCCTCCCTATTTGCCTCTGTACCAAGTCTCTATACTTTTTCATGCTTTTTTATCTTCTCCTTTTCCTCCTTACACTGCTGAACTATGGGCTTGCTGTTCTCCTTTCATTACTTTTCCTCCTGAGAGGTATAAACTGTTCTGTTGCTTCTTTGCACGTCTGTGTTATGAGTTCCATCATCTCGTTTACTGATTTTCCTTCCATTACTGTCTCCCGTTGAACCTCCTGCAGATAATTCCTAACCCTTTTGTTGTCCCTTCTTTTGTATTTTCTCATGCACCCTGTTTTTTTTGTTGTGCAGAGCATGTCCTGCATTTGGAAGGATGGTTTCTTGGTTCCATCCCATTGTTCTGGGGTGTGTGTTGTTGTCACTCCTTTCGATTGGTTTTGTGTTGCATTTATCTGTCCTCTGGTGGGCCTTTGTGCATCGGCTTGGTCCCAATGGCATCTGTCCTCTGTTTCCCCGTTTCATGACCTCATCGCTCTCGAGCTGCTTAACTTTTTGGCTGGCCTAAATTTGCTGTGGGTTTTGTGTGTCTTTCCTGCAGTTATATTGGTGCTTCTGGGCTGAAGCCATTTGCTGGCAGGTGGTTTTCTGGTG
The DNA here is from genome assembly GCF_040958095.1 of Procambarus clarkii. Taxonomy (NCBI): domain Eukaryota; kingdom Metazoa; phylum Arthropoda; class Malacostraca; order Decapoda; family Cambaridae; genus Procambarus; species Procambarus clarkii. The sequence continues at coordinate 29,511,161 of NC_091180.1, forward strand.
GCTCAGCTCTGGTTCCAGTTCTTCTGGGTATTGGTCTGTTGCCACACAGGGTCTGCTCATGGGATTTATCACTGTTGAACATCGTGTTATTTTCTGCTGCCTACTTGAAAACTTTATTAATACTGTATCAACATGTAGGATGTCAATGTCTTCTACATAAGTAATTTTCATGCTGATTTTTGTGTCATCTGCAAAAGATGACAAGAAGCTGTGACATGTATTTTTGTCTGCCTCTGATATGAGATACGTATAAGAAAAAGCAATGGTGCAAGGTCTGTTCCCTGAGGTACAGAGATTTTAACTGTGCTTCGACTTGATTTTATTTGGTTGAATGTTACTCTTTGCGTTTGGTTTGACAGAAAATTCCATATCCACTGATTTACGTTACCTGTTATTCCTTCTGACCTCATTTTGTGGGCTATCACTCCATGGTCACATTTATCAAATTACTTTGCAAAGTCTGTGTACACCACATATGCATTCTGTTTTTTCTAATGCATCATTGATATTGTCATAGTGATAGAGTTGCTGCAGAAGGCATGATATTCCTGCTCTAAATCCACGTTGACCTGGGTTATGGAGGTCATTGGTCTCCATAACACTGTAGATCTGACTCCTGATCTCACTCTTAAAAATGTTTATGTGGTTCGTTAGTGTAACTAGTCTATAATTCTTAAACCAATGCTTTCCTCTTTCAGTTGTGTAATCTGCTATGTGTGTGTGTGTGTGTGTGTGTGTATGTATGTATGTATGTATGTATGTATGTATGTATGTATATATATATATATATATATATATATATATATATATATATATATATATATATATATATGTCGTACCTAGTAGCCAGAACGCACTTCTCAGCCTACTATGCAAGGCCCGATTTGCCTAATAAGCCAAGTTTTCATGAATTAATGTTTTTTCAACTACCTAACCTAACTAACCTAACCTAACCTATAAAGATAGGTTAGGTTAGGTTAGGTAGGGTTGGTTAGGTTCGGTCATATATCTACGTTAATTTTAACTCCAATAAAAAAAAAATTACCTCATACATAATGAAATGGGTAGCTTTAACATTTCATAAGAAAAAAATTTGAGAAAATATATTAATTCAGTAAAACTTGGCTTATTAGGCAAATCGGGCCTTGCATAGTAGGCTGAGAATTGCGTTCTGGCTACTAGGTACGACATATATATATATATATATATATATATATATATATATATATATATATATATATATATATATATATATATATATATATATATATATATATATATAAATAAAATATACATACATATATAAAATATACATACATATATGAATGATATGTAATTGTGTAAATCTGCTGATTTAAGTGCTTTTGGTATCTTCCCCGTGTCCAACCATTTTCTCCACACCACTTGTGTTACTGGCACTTTTCAGTTCAGTTTTCATTGTCTTTTATGGGACCTTGTTTTTTGTTCTTTGTGCACTGATGTGTGTTTTTCTTTGCTGTCAATCTCCTTTTCTGGCTCTGTTGAGTCAGCTGGCTTCCATTAGGTCAGTTGATTCTGGGAATTGCCATTTTTGTGGTCCCTGTTTCCTTGTTTTGGAGAGTTTTTGGTGTTTAGGGTTGTCCACAGGGTCCTGCAGATTGCACTCGGGCTGGTATTGTTTAGGTGCTAACTACTTTGCCCACTTTCTTCTGTTCCCTTAGTTCTTCTCTTTTTTTCTGAAGTTCCTGGCTACTCTTCTGACCTTAATGTGTTCCCCTTTCTGCTTTGTTCTTTGCTGAGGTAGCAACAGGGAGCCACTATGGTGTTCTCTTGGAAAACCAGCATTGAATGTAATGAAAATGCCTCTTTCTGGAAGGTCGTTAGGGGTTCCCTGGACTCTTCCTTTCCCATTTCAGGTGTGTCAAACTCCATCATCTGATCCAGGAGCAACCTGGTGCTGCAACCTAGTGGTGATCAGTTACTACTAGTGGGTGAATGCCCTACTTACTGGGTATTTCATTTTCTAACTTGTCTAAATATACCAGTACTGTACCTTGTTGCTGTCTTGCTTTGTTTCGCTCTACATTTCTGATGGCTTATTTCTCAGTTAGGGTGATCATGAATTCCTAATCTCTGCCTCTGTCAAGGGCTTGGTTATGACCTCTGATCTCTAGTAGGCTTCAATAACTCGCAAGGGCCGGTTGTCTAAATGTGTGGAGCTAAGCAGGCAGCTAGCAACAGGGAGTCACCAGAAAGAGGAATTTCATTACATTCACAGTTCTTTTGCACAGGCAGCATGGCACTGTTCATAATAGTCACATTTAGAGAGTTAAATGAGGCAGATGGGGGTTCAATTGCTCATATTCCTTAACCCCTCCTATTTTATTTTTATTACATAAATTTGTTTAAAGTGTACATTCTGTTAAGATAGTGGTTAAACAACTTCACATTTATTTCTAGGTATGTAGAAGCCAAGGCAGATAGAGTAACAGTAGTGTTCAGTACAATCTTCAAAGATCCTGATGATGTTGTTATTGGAAAAGTCTTTATGCAAGAGTTCAAGGAAGGAAAAAGAGGGAGTCAAACAGGTAAAGTTCTCCTTATGTGTATATTTATATATTTATATTTATATATGTCATTATAAACTCTTATGATCATGACAGGATTTGGATGTGCGAGGCCAGGGATCACCCCATTAGCCACCATGGTTCTGGATCCTATTCGGTTCCTTGGAATAGTTGTATTTCCGAAGGTTTCTGACTTACCACATTTCCTCTTCAGTGACTTGTGCAGGGTTTTTTTCAGTACCTCCTAGAGAAGTTGGACCTCTGTTTATTGATGGATTCAGCCACTTTTGAGTATGGGTCTGTCTCAGCTTATGGCAGCAATGTGAATTTCTGGATTCATCCTGGCTGGTTGTTGCTCTTTTTTCCTTGGAAGGGGGGAGGGGAGCAAAGGGTTCTGTCAGACCAACATGCTTAATTGGCAGGAGGTGCATTCTATCTTTCAAGTAGTCATTGGCGGTGTTTCTTATGCACTGCTCAGGGGCAGTTCATGTGAAGCATTGCTCAGTAGTGAATAAGAAGCCCCCTCAGTAGTGCATTCTGGATATTAGGTATGATATATATATGTATGTGTATACATACATATATGTATGTATTCTATATATATATATTATATATATATATATATATGTCGTACCTAGTAGCCAGAACGCACTTCTCAGCCTACTATGCAAGGCCCGATTTGCCTAATAAGCCAAGTTTTCATGAATTAATGTTTTTTCGACTACCTAACCTACCTAACCTAACCTAACTTTTTCGGCTACCTAACCGAACCTAACCTATAAAGATACGTTAGGTTAGGTTAGGTAGGGTTGGTTAGGTTTGGTCATATATCTACGTTAATTTTAACTCCAATAAAAAAAATTTACCTCATACATAATGAAATGTATATATGTATGTGTATACATACATATATGTATGTACTCTATATATATATATTATATATATATATATATATGTCGTACCTAGTAGCCAGAACGCACTTCTCAGCCTACTATGCAAGGCCCGATTTGCCTAATAAGCCAAGTTTTCCTGAATTAATATATTTTCTCTAATTTTTTTCTTATGAAATGATAAAGCTAATATCCAGAATGCACTACTGAGGGGGCTTCTGACGACCTTCCAGAAAGAGGCATTTTCATTACATTCAATGCTGGTTTTCCAAGAGAACACCATAGTGGCTCCCTGTTGCTACCTCAGCAAAGAACAAAGCAGAAAGGGGAACACATTAAGGTCAGAAGAGTAGCCAGGAACTTCAGAAAAAAAGAGAAGAACTAAGGGAACAGAAGAAAGTGGGCAAAGTAGTTAGCACCTAAACAATACCAGCCCGAGTGCAATCTGCAGGACCCTGTGGACAACCCTAAACACCAAAAACTCTCCAAAACAAGGAAACAGGGACCACAAAAATGGCAATTCCTAGAATCAACTGACCTAATGGAAGCCAGCTGACTCAACAGAGCCAGAAAAGGAGATTGACAGCAAAGAAAAACACACATCAGTGCACAAAGAACAAAAAACAAAGTCCCATAAAAGACAATGAAAACTGAACTGAAAAGTGCCAGTAACACAAGTGGTGTGGAGAAAATGGTTGGACACGGGGAAGATACCAAAAGCACTTAAATCAGCAGATTTACACAATTACATATCATTCATATATGTATGTATATTTTATTTATATATATATATATATATATATATATATATATATATATATATATATATATATATATATATATATATATATATATATATATATATATAATTTATTTATTTATTTATTTTTTATAATTACATAATATAATATTACTTTTTGACATTTGTTCTTTCTTTTAAAAAAAAATAATTTTGTTTTTCTACAAGAGTCAATGCTTTGCAACATCCCAGCATCAATAGCATCTTTAAACAAAGAAAAATAAATGATAAGACGAATTGTTGGCGATCGGGGCATTAGCTACCCAAATCCGTTGCCATTTGAGGCGGTCGTCACTCAAGGTTCTACTGTAAATATATTCATTCATTCATTCCATTCATCTAGTAAGTATTAAAAGATCAAAGTTCACTAACACTCGGTATTAGTTGACTGGTCTCCTCCCGAGTCAATTAGCCTAATTATTAAAGTTCTAGGATGAGTTTTGGGGGCATTATTTGTTTTAACACTTTCGCTGCTCCGGAGGGTGACCCGCTGCACACCTCAAGGTTGGCCGAGCGGTGCGTGTGAACTCGTCACCACCCACAAATGTTTATACTATTTTTAGCTTTCTGACCTTAATTTTTGTGCTACGTTGTTCAATTTGGTATCAAATTATTCGCAATAGAATGCCGTAAGGAGGTATTTGCATATATAAGAACATATATGTGTCACTTTTCTATACTTTCGACAACTCAATAACTTTTCCCTCATGTGTGTTTCTTTCCATGCTTTCATCATGGATTGGTTCTGTTCTTGATCAGTATCCATCTGGAGGTCAATTTCCAATGTTTATAAAGCCGGTAACAACAAATACCTGAGATAAAGTAACTAGAATGGGGAAACTTTTCGACTCCAGGGGAGGCTGCAGCTGTCATGAATGAGGTCACAAGAACAAAGTCTTCAGCATGGGTGGACGCCCACACGACAGGGTCAGGATGCCCCGTGGGGTATACAAACAGTGGAAAGAAGTTGGCGCTCATTTTAAAACAAGTCCCATAGTATTCGGACAATGAGTGGAATTTTTACAAATGTTTAAATTATTGATGGCGTTTGTGCCATGCCGCATACTCCATGTTTTGGTTTCATAACGGAGTATGTATGATCAGGCAGTGAAAGTGTTAAAAGAGTAACCTTATCTTCCATCTATTCTGTAAAAATTGTAATGATATGTTTAACACTTTGGCGTGCCCCGCGCGCCACCTCTCAACTGTGCGATTTGGGTCCCAGTGTTTCACGGGAGCGCACGTTAATTCTGAAAAGTGTATACTCTCTTCAACTTTGTCACCTTAATTCTCGTCCTATGAGATTAAATTTGGTATCATTGTGTTCGCAATAGAATTTTCTACAGCACTAAATGCATATAAACTCCAAAATCCCCCGGCTAATTACCCGCAGCAAACAGAGAAAGTGTGAACGAGTTACCCAGGAGCGCGCAAAAGCGATAAAATGTGTTCACTCTTTTCACTCTGGTCACCTCAATTTTCGTCCTAGGTCTTTCATTTTGTTATCATTGGGTTCACAATAGAATTCTATAGAGGAACATTAGCATATAAAATAAAAAACCTGGTCATGCTCCACCCGCCGACGAGTTGAAGACGGGCCACACGTTAACCGCGAGTGAGCGCCCAGACGAATTGCAGCTACACTCCCAATTCCTGCCCACAAATGTTTAGTATTTAGTATTTTAGTATATTTAGTATTATAGTTTAGTATTTTTTGTGTAGTAGTTGTACATCACACAAGCATTGTAGATAGCCATTTGCACAAAATAGATGGTCATTTTCTTCGTCCATTTGTGAGTTTTCCTTATGAAGTGATAATATTTGATCATTTGGTCAAAGTGATCAACACCTTTCATGTTTGTATTGTAGTCACAGATTGCATTCGGCTTGTTGACAGTTACCAAACAGTCTCAAAAAAATCGGATAAAAACCTGATTTTTGGCAATTATTTTAGTGGATGACGCAATGCTGCGTCATGCCCGGGCGAAAGTGTTAATGCCTTGGTCATTTCCCCATCCCCCCCCCCTTTCCCTGATAACTGGATGAGCATTTTCTGCTGTGAGGGGCACACTTCCAGTTCTTTGGGGTTATATCAATGCAATTATTACAGCCTAAATTGTTACAAGTTATTGCAACCATCACAATGAGCTGTTCATATTCAGTGTTTTGTTGCAAATGTTACAGTGGTGACATTTCTTGAATTGTTACAGCATGCATTCATGGAATGCTTTAGTCTTTAGCATCAAAGTCTGAAACAATTGGCACAAAATCTTCACCAGATGTCCAGATCAATTCAGCTACATCACCACCTTGTTATACAGCATCTTTCACCAACACCATCAGCTACGATAATGTGACCTCATTCCTTCCTACGGCTAGCTGAGGGTAGCCCAGAAGCAATAAGGCGAACTGATTGGGATGTTGGGGGTCACTGAAGGGCCAGGTTGGGACAAACTTGACTTGAATAGAAATACAGTACAGTAAATAAATATTTATATATTTATCGTATGAAACTGAAGCGGTACTTTTTGCTAATACCGTACACTATATGTAATATGATGATTGTTATATGCATGTTACAAGTTGGTATTTTCTTTTTTCCAGCTCCACATGTATTATTCTCTCATAAGGAGCCACCATTAGAACTTCAGGACACTGAAGCTAGACAAGGAGAAAATATTGGATATGTTACATTTGGTAAGTTAAACTGTTACTGTCTAATGCAAAAAACTGGTATGCGAGTCTTACAATCAACAAGTTATAAAAATGTGAACTAGGACAATTTGTGGCATTTAACCCTTAAAGTGCAGCTATCTTCATACATTAATTCACAGGGCAGTGCAGTTATCATCATATACAGATTGTTGATTTTAGATATTATTGTCTGGTTTTATACACACATGATGATAATATGGATATAATATCGCTATGGAGGTAGTGGAGTTTACCTAGACTCATAAAACAATCCTGCTGTCATTTCATGATTTCTTACAGTGAAAATGTGGTTATCATCACGAATGTTACTATGCCAATGCGATATTTATATCATCATGATATAAAATTTGAATATAATTATATGATTTGTATACCGATTTTGGTAATGGTTTTCACAGCTATATGGTTGTAATGAAGTATTTGAGGTCAACTATCCTTTAAATCAATATCATGTGTTATGTGAACTAGGGGCCGTTAGGTGGCACATTGGTGTTTACCCCTTTTAGTAGGAATTCATATTGTTACCCAGATGGTACCAGTTAGGCTCTGGTTTCACATTCTTTGGGAACCTGACATAGACTTCTTCTGTTCATTGCAACTTGTTTGACTTTAATTTTTCCATTTAATAAGTTCTTCTCTTGTAGCAACTTCATTCAACTTGCCCTCTTCACTATCCATGTAGATTTGTTTGGATGTAGGTGAAATATCAAGTTGTTGTCTAGTAAATACAACATGGTATTTATTTAGAATACCACTCATTTTTGTTATGACTTTTTTTCAAAGAACTCATCAAAGGAAGTTTTTTCAAAGAACTTCTCTGCAGTCTTCTCCATAGTCTTTGGTATACAGTATTTGAAAGAAACCTTTGTAGTTTCTTGCCTGCCCTGTTATACACACTTCATAATTTTGTTTTGCTGTTTTATTTTATTTTTATTTTTATAATCATTCTTGAGAGTGATAATTTTTTGTTTAAGATACCCATCCCCATTTTTATTTAATTTATACTGTATATAGTTGTCTTATTTCTGATAAGATACTTTAGTCTCTTGATCATCCGTTTTGGATAATTTTTATTTGATTTAATCAATTTATATGGTATACTATGTTCTTTTGAATGACAAACAAGTGTGAGAAGAGTTCAACAAGATGTTCCAGGTCTGCAAACCAGAACCAGATTGACATCATAGGAGAGGTGGGAACAGATGGCCAGAAACAACACTATACAGAATTAAAGTGCTGTAGAAAAGGTAAAAGGACACCTGGAAGAACTTGATGTAGCAAAGGCAGTAGGACCAAACCAAATATCACTATGGTTACTGAAAGAAACTGCAGGGATCTTGTGTAACCCATTAATTATAGTGTTCAACATTGCACTACAGAGAGAGGAGAGCTACCAGAAATCTGGAAAAGGCAGACATGAAGCACCAATTTATAGAACGGTATCATTAGCATGCATTCCGTTTAAGGTGCTGAAAAATCATCATATAAGAAGAATTGTAGAACATTTGGAGAGTAAATTTTATAACTGGCACAAAATGACTTCAAAAAGGAAAATCATTCTTAATGTGATTGACTCATTCAAATGTGATTAAATTTTACAACAGGGTTACCAAAATAAGGCAAACAAAATGAAGGATGCATCTTCCTAAACTGCCAGAAAGCTTTTGATAGTATTCCACAAAAGGCTAATACTCAACATAGAAATATAAGTGGAGATAAGGGGAAAGACACTGATCTTGGCAAGTGCACAAAGAGCAAAGATTTCTTTTTCCCAAATCATTAGTAGGTAAGCATCAGTTGAGAGACAAAAACAAAATGCCGAAGCTCAACCCTCACAAGCACTTAGGTGAAGGGGGAAGGAAACTATCAGGAGAAAGTGCCAAGCCATTACAACTATATAGTGCTTGGAAAGGATCAGGACAAGGATTTGGGATGGGGGGGGGCAGAATGGTACCCAACCACTTGGATCTTGAGGTTATCTTGAGATGATTTTGGGGCTTAAGTGTCCCCCGCAGCCCAGTCCTCGACCAGGCCTCCACCCCCCAGGAAGCAGCCCGTGACAGCTGACTAACTCCCAGGTACTTGTTTACTGCTAGGTAACAGGGGCATCAGGGTGAAAGAAACTCTGCCCATTATTTCTCACCGGCGCCCGGGATCGAACCCAGGACCATAGGATCACACGTCCAGTGTTCTGTCCGCTCAGCCACCGGCTCTCCTGACCGGATGGTCAGGGATTGAATGCCGACCTGCATGAAGCGAGACCGTTGCTTTACCATACACACTGTTCCACCTATACTAACACCAAATCACTAAACTACCACTAATTATAAGATAACCCCCCCCCCACCACCACCACCACCACCACCACCACCACCAAACTTGCACATTTTCACGACAACCACCACACTATCAAAACTCATATACCGTCACCCTCACTTTCTCACCACAACCACCCATTAACCTACTCATTCTCTATCAGTGTACAGTATTTAAAAATATATGTGCAAAGGAGGAGGAGGGGATTGCCATATTTTGTTTGTAAGAATATATATAATGTTGGTTGTATTGAGATACCTAACTTCCAATTTCTGTTCATTATTTATTGTTTCTTCCCAGTGTTATTTCCTCGGCACACCTGCAAAGCTGCAAGAGATAACACCATAAACCTGATTCATATATTTCGGGATTACTTACACTATCACATAAAGTGCTCAAAGGCCTACATTCATTCTCGCATGCGAGCCAAGACTAGTGACTTCTTGAAGGTTCTCAACAGAGCGCGACCTGAACCAAATAAGTCTTCAACAGATAAGAAGACTGCATCGTAAGTATTCATTCTGTACTGTCAAAAGAATAAATGTGTTGTGTACCTTTATCCAATTCCCTCCTCTACAGCTTTGTATGTGCCTAATACAACTCAAGGTTTCCTTTTACCGGGTTCAATCTTTATCTAAAATTTAGCATGGTACAACCCCCCCCCCCCCCCCCCTCAACAAATGCCAGATGCTCATTAATCCACCTGCCAAACACTGTACACATGACTCACAACTGATGACATAAGTATTTTTCTTGAGTGTTTCATTCAAATTCTCTTCTCAAATTGCATCTTTCTGAATGCTTCGTACTTCAGATACCAACAATTGCCAACAGAACCTAACTTAAGTTGGGCCTAGCTATTCAACACATTTAGTATGTAATAATATTAGCTTATATATGAGAAAATACATATTTTGAATATGTAACACGTTAAAGTTAATGAATGTATCTTTAGGGTCGACTGCTGGTTTGAGGAGCCTAACCTGAGGACAAGTTAATTTGCAAAGAATACATTTTTGTGTGCTAGTTCTCTCAGTGGGTCTCTGTAGCTTAAGACACTGGTACCACAGAGCCTCCTATTCATTCAAGGTTACTGACCTATATGCAGCCTACTAGGGATTAGGACCAGAATCTGGTTCTCTTACAGAGGTAAGAGGTGAGGGAGAGCATCAAAGATTAACCCAAAACTTAGAGAATTGCTTAGAAAGTTAAAGGCAAAACAAATGACTGTCCTTAAGAAATGAAAGTAAGACAACAGGGCAAATGTAGTTGGAAATGGACAAACAACATTGTCTCAACTCACCAGGCTGCCATCCGGTGGCATTCCAGGTCACGTAGGGTCCCAGCTAGCCATCCTCCTTTCTCGTGACCCTACTACTAACCCATTTACTTTTTCCCTGCAGGGACCATTAACTCTGGTGCTCACAGTTAGTGGTAATCGTTTTCCTTAGGACTTTTGATTTGTTCATGCTTTATGGTTGTTTTTATGCCACCCATATTGCATAATTCTAGTTTATTTCACTCCATCTTTGTTTCAGGATTTTCTTCCCTGGCACCTGCTTACATTTCACTTTCCCTAACAGAGTTACCTTCTCTGACTGGGTCTAGGTTTCTCCTCAGTGGCTCGGCTACGTTTAACCACGGCACTGCTCACATGGTACCCGTGTTTGAGCTACCTCATCTCTACATAGTTTACACTTCGTGTCATTATCATGAACACCTATCCCATATTCCCAGTAATATTTGTACCCAAGCCTGAGCTGCATGTGCACAGAGTCACTCCAAGCATTTCTCCTTTTACTATAAGTGAAATGGGTGTTTTGACTCGCATACATGTAGTGTGGCATGGTTTCGGCAAAAACTTCATAGTGCAATTGTCAAGGACATATTTTTGTTGTTCAAATGTTCAGGTAAAGTTAATGACAAAATGTTTCCAAACTCAACTATTTTCATTTTGAAACACAGTGTTGAAAACATTAAAAAACATTAAAATGTAGCCAATTAAAAGAATAGCACAATTCTCAGAGGGCACTCTGTGCAATACAGTGGTTAAGCTGCCCTACTTCCAGGTAGTGCTTGGAACATAGTTTCAAATCGCGGCTGCTCCGGAGCCTTGCTGGGTTCTGGTGCAGTTTCTTTGACTTTCCTCTCCATCTTCCCTTTACTGTGCCCCCTTCTAGTTGGCTTCTCTTTTTTGGTCTGGGTGGGTATTTCTTATTTGTTTTGAGCAGTTGTGCTTTATTTGCTCTGCCTGGTCACGGTCATCCTCCGTTTCATGTGTGCCCCTCAGGATCCTAAGGGGTAATATTTTTTCTCAGTCTGGTGTTTTTGGTTCCTTGTTCTAGAGGGTTTGTTTATCTCCAGTCATCTGCAATGTCATTCTGCTGCTCTGCCCTGTGGCCTGCCTGTGGGCCCATAGTGTGTGTCGGTGTGCCCTTTTTTCAGCGTGTCTTCAGCTTCCCTTTGGGCTTGTGGGTTTAGACATTCACTCCTGAGCCGCACTGATCTTGTGTACCATTTGGTGGTTTTCCCAACACTGCTCTACCCTTTTTTTAGGGGGATCCTGGTTGTTGCTTCCCTCCATCATGGGTTAGGCCAGTTCTCCATGGTGAGATACCACCAAGGAGCCACCAATGGGGTACTTATAGAAATTCAGCATTGAATGTAATGAAATGTCTCTGGTGAGCTTCTTGGTCCCTGCCCTTTCCTTCCACTGTGCAGGTTGTAATTTTTTGGTGCATGTCTGATCAGTAAGCCCTGGTTTGATTCAGGTTCCCGGGGCTGCCACCTGGCAGTTGAGGAGTGACTAGTGGAGTTAATGATCTAACTGCTGGTTCCTGGTTGTCAGGGTTGTTCATGTTACCCTTACTGTTGTCTCTTATGTTTTGATGGCTTTCTTCCTTTCTGGTGGCTTTTCCTTTTGATTTGGGTGATCAAGTATCCCCTGCTCCCTGTATCTCCTAGTGACCAGGTTTTGGCCTCTGATTTGCAGTAGCTTATATTTTGAACTGCAAGGGCCTGATGTGACTTGATATGTGTAGAGCTATCCAGGCAACTAGCACCAGGGAGCCAGTGAGTGCCACACCAAAATGAGGGGTTTCATTACATTCAGTGTTAGATTTGTTTTATAAACTAAAACAAATTATCTCATTTTTAGTTTTACTATTGCAGTTACTGATCTCATCATTGAATGCATATTCTTATAGCACATATTACCAAAAATTGTGCAAATAAAATTTGTGTACTGACCTTGTAGAAACTTGATGTATCTAATGAATTTCCCTAATGTGCTTGTTTGTGTAGCACTAACATTATGATCCTTTATGTGGTGTGATTGTGCAATTATAGTACTTAGACATTTATAGTCATTAGGTAAATGCATGAACTAACAGTAGTATCCACTCTACAGCAGTATTCATCAGTTTATTGATAGTACAGTATATCACTGGACATAGCTTCAGAAGAGTATTTGAGGGAGTTGCTTTTCAGATATATATTTTATTAGAATATATGCACATTTGTATACCAATGATGCACCAATGCCTAGTCCACCTAAAGTACATTTTAATTGTTTCACTACCCATTATTTCCGAGTCATACTGAAGCAAAATGTTTAATACCTCTTAATTTTGCAAATTTATTGATAAAACATTATTCAAATATTAGTTTGTTCTTTCTACATTGATATAGGTGCATAATTTTTTCACATGTTTATATAAAATAATAAGATGTATGACTATAAATAACTGCAATGTTGAAATGTTTATAAACTTGTTTAAACTTGGTAATTTGTTTTGTTACTGTACTCATGAACATTATTTTCAAAACCTTATACTAGAATCAATGTTCTAACACTGTAATTAGGCTGACAAATAGAAAATGAGCACAATGTGAACAAATAACACATCACTGAACGAGTGGCTGAAGGTCGTGATTTACTTTGGACTAGACAGCAGGCACCAGCCCTGAAATTCAAGTGTTAATACAAAATTGTGAAAGCATCAGCACTGAAAAGAAGTTACTGTGGTATTTTAACAAACATCTAGTATAACATCTGAGTGCATATTATTATTATTACTAATGAATTTACTGTAGTCATGTATGTATAGTTAATGCTATGTTGCAGGGGTCGGTCATTCATGCGTGCCAACTGATAGTGGATGTTGCTTGGTATTGAATCAAGTATCAACATGATCAACATCATCATCCTGCTGTGATTGGCTGCTGGGAAAGTCCAGGGCATGTTGTGTAGCAGTGGTTTAGCTCCATTAGTGCTAGGACTCATTCATAGGTTGATCATCATCAAGTTGCATCAAGCAAATTTTTTAATGTGTGACTTCTAGGAATGGGTGTCGGAGTTGAGTACTGCAAGTACTTGTATTTTTAATTTGTTTACAGTGATATTGAAGTTGAAAATTGTATTAGCTGCCTTTCTATGACCATACATATGCAGTACTGTATCGCATTCCAAAAAGGCAAAATTCCGAGACTTGTTTATAGCCTCTGCATATTAAGTTGTAGCTCAGCACTTCATAAGCAGAGTGTATTTGTTGTTGATTATGTTGAGCCATACAGTTTATTCCTCAGTGACACTCGTCACAGTGATATGAATAGGAGTTAGCCTTAATAATGCCACCATAAATCATTTACATTTGAATGGATAGTCACTAGAAAATAAGCTTTTATGAAGAATCTGAAGAAACATATTTACTCCTGAGCATCTCGAGTCTCTGCTTTCTGCAGCCTAAGAATGTGGTAATATATTCGGGTAAACTGCTGCTGTCGTCATCCACCTCTTCCCTGTGGCCATAATCTTTCTTCCAATGGTAGGAGCCAATACGGGAAATATCACCATAGGGTCATAGATTTAGGATCTGAAAATGTATGAAAAAAAAGTCAAGTCATGACTGCCAACCACCAAAGTTATGTAGATTTAGTTCATTGATTCTCGTACAACTAAACCCTGAAATGAAGTGTCAGAAGAGGCAAGTATCTTTTTTGCCTGTTGAATACATGCGCTGTACGGCCAGCATACGAGGGACTATTGTACCTTAATTACCTCAGTTGTCTGACTAAAGTACTGTATTCATACTGTCACAAATTAGGGATTAGTTAATGAGGCTCCAATGAGATTCTGGCTGGCATTATCATTCCCTTACTTCCAATGAGGAACTTTAAACCTTCAGTATTCATTGTTGTTGCCTTGGCCAGGGTTAGTTTTGTCTCCATTTACATTATTGGAAAAAAATATATTTAGAGAAATGTTGTTTTGGCTTTATTGGTGTTTACAAATATTAAGATTAATAATTGTAATAGTCCAAATTTATGGACTGGGATGAAAATGACAGATCTCGTGTATTTCCCAGAATCATGTGTTGGGTGTACTAGCTATGAGGTGATACTTCACAAAAACAATTTGACCAAACACATTTTGGTAACTGTTGATCTTTATACAAAGGTAATTAAGAGATCTTGCTCATATGCGACATGAAACAAAGGTTAGTATACCCACCCAGTATCAAGTTAGGTATTTTGTTTAACTGTAAAAAAAATATTGTTATTATTCATGATTAAGGTAATACTGTAATATGAATTACATAGCTCAGTAATTTTTTATATTGATTTGTTCATTTATTTCATGGGTAAATGTGAAGTGTTAAATTGTGGAACATCTGTATTGTCCAAGATGATTGCTATTGTCCGAGATGGTGGCTATTGTCCGGGATGGTGGCTATTTGATTTATGGACAATAAAAATATATATAATTCCATTGAACTCTTCTAGCTTTGTTGAAGAGATGAAGTAAAAAAAGATGGTTGAAACTTAACAAGCAGAGATACATCATAATTTGAGTGTCCCTTAAGTCCCGCCTTATGCCCCATCCATTTTGCTTGTCATTGAACAAATGACTTCTATGATTGTTGATATCCCCATCTGCTTATTTATGTCTGGATGGAACTGTTATATAGTGGTGAACATTTGTAAATAGTAAAATGAAAGGTATTATGAAAGGATTACAGTTTCTTATTGATTATTGCCATTGTTTTGATGTGGAGGTGCCATTCTTCATTACTGTTTTTGTCATGTTTGCAGAATTAGTTATAAATGATTTAATGTATAAATATTTGGAATAAATTTTTTAGTTGGATAGTGTAACATCAACTTTAAAGTTTAACATTAAAGCTTTTAAAAATATGTACAAGGAAACACAAGCATAGAAACCACAATGTAGATATTTGTCAAGTTGTTACAAACTAAGTGTGCTATGATTACAGTATATTAATACACTTAACATGTGCATTGTAAAGATGATAGACTGGTCAAATGTTTTACATTCTTCCATATAACATTCCTAATATTTTGTGCCATTACTGTAGGTCTTTTATATAATTTATTCTTATTCTATATCACAATATTAATGTAGTTATCAGTTTGTGGCATCTGTTAGCCTCTATTACATAAATGCCAAAATGTTTTCAACCAGTGGCTGTCAGATACATACATACTCCAGGTAAAATATTTATAATTATTAGTTAAGTAATGATAGAAGGCACCTTCATGATCCTAATATTCTGAACAACTTTGTTGTTAATTGATTTCAGATGAATGTGGATCATGCTGTTTGAATGTGCTTGGTAATGTTTTCGTCCTGGGACTTCTCTGGGTCATTTAGACCATCAGATTTGCTGTACAAGTGATGCCGGGAGTCTTAGGGTTTAGTTCCCACTTCATCCTACACCTGTAACTGAACACCTTTTTCTTTGCAAATAATTCTTTATTTGGTCTTGCTTTTTTATTATAGTATAATTTGATATAGATCACACGTCATTTCTATTGTTGCATTAAACAACAAGTATCACCTGTCATATTTTTGTCTCTGTGGGGTATATTAAGGGGAATCACTGCATGTAGAAACCATAATGAATATGATTGCAGTCTTAATATTTTTAGCAACCAAATATTTTGTTTATTAATAGCTTCGATTTTGGACTTTATATTGGAATTTGTTAAGTTCTGAAAAATAAAATAAAGTATTATCTAATATATTAGAAACAGATATACAAGTTTGAAATTGTCATCTTTCATGTTATTGATGTTATAGTCATCTTCATAGATTTTAGTGAGGGTTACCAGAAGTTCAGAGCAATGATAGTTTATAAACTTGCATTGTGACCTTCACCTTCTGTTAAAATATGAAACCTTTTGGGAGAATGATGATATGTCCTTACAAACTTAACAGAATGTCATGCCACATGTTTGTTAACAATACTTTTGAGCTTTTGTAATGAAAAGTTGAAACTTGAACTACAGTATATAACTTTTTCATAAAAAAAGTAGTTTTAGTTATTAAGCTTTTAAATATTCCAACTTGAATTTGACAAATTTTATTTTATTTTCGATATTGGATGTAGTTGATAATCATGGTTGAATAATACCAGGAAAATTCTGCACAAGTTGTCTTGGATCAACATAATCTTTTTGTTAATGGCTCTAGTTTGATTTTTGTTTTGTAGGTAATGTCCACATACATGCTGTGTTTCTGGACCTTAAATGGTACTAATATTTCAAGGAACTTTCCAAACACATTGAAATATGATAAAAGTTACAGTAATAAGTTAGTCTTTTTGCAATGCCTCATCAAATCGGTTTGATATAAGTAAAGCTTTTCACTGTTCCGCACTTTATTTTTATTCTTGTCCTATTATTAAACAATAATTTTGCCCCTTTAGTTTGCTTTATGCATATATGTTTGTGGCCTAAAGATATTCACTGCTACAATACTAAAACCATAATGGTTATGCACTCAATAAGTTGTGTACAATTCCACTATGGCAACATTAATTTTCAAAGAACTCACTTTTTTGTCATTATTATGCCTTTTCTAAGATTGTTTTCTAATTATGCACATTTTTAAATCTGATGTCCAGATACAGTAGCGTTTAAAAAACTCAATAATTTAAATGTCAAATATCAGATGTTTGAAGGTGGAAGTGGAGTTTTGGAGTGTAAAGCTTGAGAAACCTGGAAGAATACACTTGCCCTTTAGTAGTGTCATGCTAAGACTAGATGCATAATTAAAAGCTAATTTGCTGTGTTTAATAAGTTTTTATTTATTTACCGGTAGATATATACAAGAAGGTACAATTGGTTGTGAAAGTACATACATTGGTGACTAAGTGGTACCTTCTTGTATTGCAAAAAAATAGTGTAAACTATTATTAGACTATAGAATTATCGATATGAGCTGAGTATGACTATATCCCAGATATTTGCCTATCTAAAAAGGAACCACAGTATGCTATCCATTATACTCACCAAGGTCTAAGATAGTACATCGACTGGAGGGAGTCTGGCCTGGATCTGGGTCCGAGTTCTCAATGCTGAACCTTGAATCTCGCCTCAAAACGTGCTCTGGTATTTAACTGGAAGCTAGAGAGCTAAGCTCCACCCACTAAGATAGCATGGTGCTACTTTACTGTCAAGCAATGACAAGACAGCTGCTCTTAGTTGGTAACATCCAATCATGCCAAAACATGTGACATAAAACAATTATGGGATTAATAGATTAGCAAGTTGCAGTAACTGGCTGGATCATTAAATGTTGACCACAAGACCTGACCTATTGGGATCAAGGTGCAACTTTACACTGTAGGTGTGTGATCATTCGATAGACTCTGATGCCAAAATCTCACGACTCAATTTTGTATATCTATACTATGAGAGAGAATGTCTATCTGAAGTTGGAGGTCAAGGTTCAGCCTTAATTACTATATAGCCACAGGAGGAGGAAGATATCAGTAAATGAACAAGTGATGAGGCTACTCAAAAGAGGAGGCAGCCACACAAAGAATGATAAGGAAGATTGCAAGGAACTCGATAAAGGCTTCCAGGTAGTTTTCAAGACCGAACCGAAGTATTCTAAACACCGAGTTGTCCCTAAAATACTTCTAATGGAAAAAGTAATACCAGAAGAATGACTCATTGAAATAAAAGTAACAGCAGAGAAAGTAAAGAAACTTTGAGGAGCTGGATGTGATGAGAATTTTACAAGGTCTCGCAAGGGATCCTAAAAGAAATGGCTGCAGCATTGTGTGGACCTTTTGCTTTAGTCTTCAACTCCTTGTTAGAAATGGGGAAACGTCTTGACATTTGAGAAGTAGCAAATGTGGTACATATATACAAGAAAGGAAGAAGACAGGATCCAATGAACTGCAGACCGGTATCACTAATATGCATCCCCTGTAAGTTATTAGAGACAATAAAGGAAGGCTCATCAATCACTTGAAACATATCAATTTTGTTTCCAAGCATCAATACGGATGCAGCAAAAGAATATCCTGCTTGACCCACTAATATGTATTCTATGAACTATTCTAGTTCTATGACCAGATGACACAATCAAACACGAGAAGAGTGTGCTGGGTAGACTGCATTTTCCTGGATTGCCTAAAAGCTTTGACACTTCCTCACAAGCGACTCCTATGCAAAGTAGAAAAACAGGTTGGTGTATCGGGAAGTGTGCTAAAGTGGAAGAAGGAATACCTTTCAGGAAGGTAAGTGTCAAATTATGATGATAGCTATCACAATGGAGATGGAGATAATGAGTGGAGTTCCTCAAGGGTCAGTACTGGGTTCCATCCTATTCCTAATAGATGTAAATAATCTAATAGGAATCAAGCTCATTCTTATCAATGTTTGCTGGCAATGCTAAGCCTAATGAGGCAAAGCTGGACTGAGGAGAACTGCAATACCTTACAAGATGAACTAGACAATCTCCAGAGATGCTCTGAGAAATGGCTAGTAGACTAACCCTGACAAATGCAAAGTTATGAGGATAGGAAAGACCTCAAATATAGTACGGGATGAAGGGAAGGCAACATCAAATTTCTGCCAAAAATAAGAGAAAAGTTAAGCGAGGACATAAACTGGAGATCTAACACCAGAGGAGATCTATCACCAGAATAAGAACAGCAGCATATGCCATACTGACAAGCATCCTGTTATCCTTCAAGAAAATGGACAAAAATCCGTACTAAGCACTGTATACATTCTTTGTGAAACCCATTACTGAGAATGCTGCCTTGGGATCGAACCCTTACCCAAAGAAACAAACCAAACATACAAAATCCAAAAGCGTGCAACATGACTCAGTCCTGAACTACGAAGGAATCTGAAAATTTTTCCTACAATAGAGGAAAGATAGAAAAACAATGTTCAAATTAGAGAAAAGTAGAACATTAAACATAATTGGACACTGGAAATACAGATGAGTCACAGAGATGTCATGATTGTCTTTTATCTCATTTAGTTTTTCATTTGTAGGTTTTCCCCACATTATGCCTTCCTGGGGTTGACCTTCGGCTCTTTGATGCTTAGTCTTGATGTCGACACTGTTTACTAATGTTCCGCTCGATGACGTTCTCTCTTTCCTTAGACAGAAGGCGTCAGAGGGCCTTCTTCCTCTCCCGCTTCCCACTGACGTTTTCCTTGAACTCATTAGACTCTGTGTTGACTAACTCTTTCTCTTTCAACGGTAAATATTACACGGACGACGACAATCGACTTGAGAATGGTCCAGGACGGACCGAAACGTCGTCGTCCCTTCACATTCTAGTGTGTGGTCTGGTCATCATACTTTAGCCACGTTATTGTGACTCATCGCTTGCATTCGGCTCTTTGGTCCCGCCTCTAAACTGTCAATCAACTGGTGTACAAGTGTCTGAGGCTATTCGGTTCTATCAAATATATATTTGAAACTGTGTATGGAGTCTGTCTCCACCACAACACTTCCTAATGCATTCCATTTGTTAACTATGACACTGAAATAAATCTTTCTAGTGTCTCTGTGGATCATTTTGTTACTTGGTTTCCACCTGTGTTACTTTGTGCGAGTACTATCTGTATTAAATAATGTCTTTATCTACCTGTCAATTCCCCTGAGTATTTTGTATGTAGTAATCATGTCCCCCCCCCCCCCTAACACTTCCGTCTTCCTGGGACATGAAGTGCAATTAACGTAGCCTTTCCTCGTAATTCATACCTCGTAGTTCTGGAACTAGTCTAGTGGCATACCTGTAATCCTCCTCCAACTTCGTCTTGTGCGCCCCTCTTATTATTCCGCACATTTGATGGTGCTACATAACCTTCCCAGCTTGGTGCCTTCTTTGATAATTACTTCGTCTTGTGCTAGACAAGATATGGACTTCATGCTGGAGCCGCATATTCCAGAATTGGTCTGACAAATGACAAGATTCTAAATGATTCCTTACAAAAAATTCTAAAAATAGTTCTGATGTTAGCCAGCCTCACATACACCGCTGATGACATACTTTTTATGTGGGCTTCAGGAGACAGATTTAGTGTGATATTAACTATATCCTTCTCTCTGTCCGTTTCTTGGAGGACTTCGCCTCCCATTTGGTACCTTGTGTCTGGCCGCCTGCTCCCTCTGCCTAGCTTCATTACTTAACATTTATTTGATCTAAATTCTCGTAGTCATTTGTTGGACCATTCCTTAAGTTCGTCTAGGTCATCTTGTAGTCTCTTGTTATCTACCTCCGTCTTAATCTTTCTCATCATTTTCGCATTATCAGGAAACATTGAGAGGAACGAATCTATTCCCTATGGGAGATCGTTTACATATACAGTATCAGAAACAGGTAGGTTCGAAGACTTTGCCACATCCTTGCTTCCTTCACTCCCCACTGGTAATCTTAACTCTTCTAGTGGTGCCTGGTTGAATGTTCCTTCTTATTAGTGTTGCCCTGCGCCTCGCCATCCTATCCATAGAACACTGGTGTATCTGGGACTATGCAGCGGCAGACCCATATGGCAAAAGATGGTCTCATCTCTTGTAAGTCAGAGGGAAAGATTGCTAGACATGAAGCAGTCAATGACATCACTGAAAGAAGTTTGGCTACAGCCAAGTATTCAGCGCAAAGGGAACCTCAAATGTGCATCTACAGTGGCTGATACCTCACTACAGTACAGTACAGGTGATGGGGATGTCACATTCTGGCAGACCCAGAAAGCTAATTAGTACAGAAGCTTCGAACATTGTTAATGGTTCGTGCCAATAGGTTTCGAGACCCTGGGCGCCTGGTTTAAATGTGCATGTAAGTTCCTGAAGGAGGTGGTTGAGGAACTCATTAGGTGTAACACACACGAGTGATCAGTTTCCTGTTCCAGCACCTTAGTGTTGTGATCCAGAGAGGAAATGCTTGATGTATCTTGGGCACTGACCCCGCCTCTGCCCAGTTGGATGAGGTTTTCGAAGTTTTTTTTTTTTTTTGAGTTATGTGTATTTCTGTAAACTGTAACACAATGCACAATAATGTGTATTATAAAATAAAATTTGTATTATACCTATACGAATAGTAGGTAATTGTAAGAAACGCTCTGCGTGTTAGTGTTTTGCATGAATGTGCCACTTAATCACCAAAATGTATATTTTCATAACTAATTGTACCTTGCATATAAATAAATAAAAATAAATAACATTGTAGTGTGATGTGAGAGAGTGAGTGTCAAGAACGAGGCGAGTGTGAGTCAGTGTGCTCTCTGGCGTCGTCGGAGGTGGTGTTGCCCGGGTCAGCTCCGAGCCTGCTGACTGTGGACCAGGTGCTGCCTGGGTCAGCTCCGAGCCTGCTGACTGTGGACCAGGTGTTGCCTGGGTCAGCTCCGAGCCTGCTGACTGTGAACCAGGTGTTGCCTGGGTCAGCTCCGAGCCTGCTGACTGTGGACCAGGTGTTGCCTGGGTCAGCTCCGAGCCTGCTGACTGTGGACCAGGTGCTGCCTGGGTCAGCTCCGAGCTCCGAGCTCCGAGCCTGCTGACTGTGGACCAGGTGCTGCCTGGGTCAGCTCCGAGCTCCGAGCTCCGAGCCTGCTGACTGTGGACCAGGTGCTGCCTGGGTCAGCTCCGAGCCTGCTGACTGTGGACCAGGTGTTGCCTGGGTCAGCTCCGAGCCTGCTGACTGTGGACCAGGTGTTGCCTGGGTCAGCTCCGAGCCTGCTGACTGTGGACCAGGTGTTGCCTGGGTCAGCTCCGAGCCTGCTGACTGTGGACCAGGTGTTGCCTGGGTCAGCTCCGAGCCTGCTGACTGTGGACCAGGTGTTGCCCGGGTCAGCTCCGAGCCTGCTGACTGTGGACCAGGTGTTGCCCGGGTCAGCTCCGAGCCTGCTGACTGTGGACCAGGTGCTGCCTGGGTCAGCTCCGAGCCTGCTGACTGTGGACCAGGTGTTGCCTGGGTCAGCTCCGAGCCTGCTGACTGTGGACCAGGTGTTGCCTGGGTCAGCTCCGAGCCTGCTGACTGTGGACCAGGTGCTGCCTGGGTCAGCTCCGAGCTCCGAGCTCCGAGCCTGCTGACTGTGGACCAGGTGCTGCCTGGGTCAGCTCCGAGCCTGCTGACTGTGGACCAGGTGTTGCCTGGGTCAGCTCCGAGCCTGCTGACTGTGGACCAGGATTGCGTATCCACCATGTGAGTTGTGTTCTTGCAACTGGTTGAGAACCAATATAACGGTTACTTCGTACAAGACAAGTTTCGACTTCACATTTTGAACTCTAACCTAACCTAACCTAACCTAACCTAACCTAACCTAACCTAGGGATATACATTCCACTATACTGGGATCCACGCTGACATTACACTATACTGACACTACACTACCATTACAGTACACTGAGGGTCTACGCTACCATTACTCCACTACTCCACCATCCTGGTGGACCAGAGGGGAGGGTTCTGGTGGACCAGAGGGGAGGGGGCTGGTGGACCAGAGGGGAGGGGGCTGGTGGACCAGAGGGGAGGGGGCTGGTGGACCAGAGGGGAGGGGGCTGGTGGACCAGAGGGGAGGGTTCTGGTGGACCAGAGGGGAGGGTTCTGGTGGACCAGAGGGGAGGGGGCTGGTGGACCAGAGGGGAGGGGGCTGGTGGACCAGAGGGGAGGGGGCTGGTGGACCAGAGGGGAGGGGGCTGGTGGACCAGAGGGGAGGGGGCTGGTGGACCAGAGGGGAGGGGGCTGGTGGACCAGAGGGGAGGGGGCTGGTGGACCAGAGGGGAGGGGGCTGGTGGACCAGAGGGGAGGGGGCTGGTGGACCAGAGGGGAGGGGGCTGGTGGACCAGAGGGGAGGGGGCTGGTGGACCAGAGGGGAGGGGGCTGGTGGACCAGAGGGGAGGGGGCTGGTGGACCAGAGGGGAGGGGGCTGGTGGACCAGAGGGGAGGGGGCTGGTGGACCAGAGGGGAGGGGGCTGGTGGACCAGAGGGGAGGGGGCTGGTGGACCAGAGGGGAGGGGGCTGGTGGAGGGGAGGGAGGACACCCCCAGGGACGCTCGGTGATGGCTGGCAGCACCAGCTGACTGACACATGGTGCGGGTGGAGGATGACGCCGCCACCATCACACTCGCATTCCCTCTTGTAAGTGGGCGTGGGCGGCCCACCCACCCTCGTGTGGCCCCACACTACAGATGTGGGCAGGTGGGCTGCCCTCGTGTGGCCCCACACTACAGATGTGGGCAGGTGGGCTGCCCTCCTGTGGCCCCACACTACAGATGTGGGCAGGTGGATTGCCCTCCTGCGGCCCCACACTACACATGTGGAGCAGGTGGGCTGCCCTCCTGTGGCCCCACACTACAGATGTGGGCAGGTGGACTGCCCTGTGGCCCCACACTACAGATGTGGGCAGGTGGGCTGCCCTCCTGTGGCCCCACACTACAGATGTGGGGCAGGTGGGCTGCCCTCCTGTGGCCCCACACTACAGATGTGGGGCAGGTGGGCTGCCCTCCTGTGGCCCCACACTACAGATGGGGCCCCACACTACAGATGGGGCCCCACACTTTGTCATGGGTTCATATCCTGGCCGGGGAGGATTTACTGGGCGCAAATCCTTAACTGTAGCCTCTGTTTAACTCAACAGTAAAATGAGTACTTGGTTGTAAAAACGATTCTTCGCGGCGGGGATCGTATTCCACGCGTACTAGTGGCTGTGCAAGATTGTAACAACTCTTGTATATATCTGAAATAAAAAAGATGTGGGCAGGTGGGCTGCCCTTCTGTGGCCCCACACTACATGAAGAGCTAGAGCTCACTCTCCCGTAGTCACTGATGCATTGTATGTACTAGCTCTATCTATAAATTCATCAATATTTGTATCACCCCTTGTATGTATGTACTTTACCTGAATAAACATTTGAATTTTTAGAATTTTTTGTAAGCACGACTACTACCACACCCACTATCACTACCACCACAACCTATCACCACACCCCACCACCATCACCACACCCCACCACCACCACCACTACCCATCACAACGCAACACCACCATCACTACTACCACAACCATCACTACTGCCCAAAACTGTAACAAGAGACACTACACAGTGGAATAGCAACAGCTGGAGCATGTGGGTGTAGGTGGCGCGTATCTTGGGGCCCTACACAGTGAACACTCACACCTCAGGCAGGCGGTAACCAAGGGCCAGGTCAACTCTGGTCAACAGTGCACAAAGGTCACCAAATTGTCAGGTATGTGGCGGTCTTGCTAATCTACAAGGATTACTACATCTACATCAAAGGTTGCCAAAGATCTCATATCGAAGATCTCATTTCAGCTATATACAAGATAAAGTTCAGACTGAGGATCTATCATGAGAGGATTTCGGGGCTTAGCGTCCCCGCGGCCCGGTCCTCGACCAGGCCTACACATTCCTAGGAAGCAGCCCGTAGCAGCAGTCAAACTCCCAGGTACAAATTTACTGCTAGGTAACAAGGGCATCAGGGTTAAAGAAACTCTGCCCATTTGTTTCCGCCGCCTCCGGGGATTGAACCCGTAACCTCAGGAGTACGAATCCGAAGCGATCTCCACTCAACTGTCAGGCCAGGATAGAGAGAGAAACGGTGAGAAGAGTGTGTGTGTGCAGCCCGTCCTCATAAACAAAGGCCCAAGTCTATTCTATGCACTCGCGAACCCCCTGTTTATAAATGAAAAACGGTTTACACACAACCCGTCCTCAGATCAAGTCCATTCCATCCAGCGGTCGACCCCAAAGACGCATTTATCAATTTTAACACGATGTTCATTCAAAACAGGAATTTTCGCAAATGTAAATTAATATTATTATATATTAGCATACTGTGCATATTTAGGCATTGGTTTGGTTAGGTTAATATATAAAAATATTAATTTATATCTGAGGAAATTCCTATATTGAATGAACAGTATGTTAAAATTGACGAATGCGTCTTTGGGGTCGACCGCTGGATGGAATGGACTTGGTCTGAGAACGGGTTGGGGTGTGTGAGTCCTCAAGGTCGAGTGGCATTCACTGTGGAAGTACGGCTCTCCTGTATTCAGCACCTTACATCATTAAATTCAAATTGCCTATATTAGGGAACCATAATTAGGGATTATCCTTCTAAAGTGCTAAATAAAGTAATACTTTCAATTATCATCCCCTTGTGTACTCGACCCGTTCTTGTTATAATACGTTGCATTTTGACGTATACTTTACCCGAGACCAAAACCTGATGTTCAAGAAAATAGCGGCTCGCGAAATTGACATAAATGAACCTCTTTCTGTTCATCGTTCCTCAGGTTGGTTAGATAAGGGCACTTTAGTACAACAGTTTATTGACGTTGGAGGGAGGGAATTATCAAGGGAAAGCGCCAAGCCATTACGAGTATATAGTACTGACGTTGGAATGCTGGTAAAAACAGGCTGGTGTATTGGTGGTACCTGCTGATGTTTCTAGGCTTACCGTTCTCTTTCACCTCATTACCTACTGCTTTTACTTTCCCCTTGAGTCAGTCGCCTTGGCAAGGTGGCGTCAGCACTAGGGAGTCTAGCACTGCTCCGTGTAGTCTGTATGTAGATCAGACCACACACTAGAAAGTGAAGGGACGACGACGAAGAGAAGACTGTATAATAAACACAAGTGGTCACCATTATTCCAGTGCCAGGACACGATCCTTTTAACATTTATTCATTGTTTACACCTTGTTTTGGATCCCCAGTACCAACCACCACCAGTACCCACCACCACCAGTACCCACCACCAGTACCCACCACCACCAGTACCCACCACCAGTACCCACCACCACCAGTACCCACCACCAGTACCCACCACCACCAGTACCCACCACCACAATCATCACCACTACCACACCATCACTAGTACCCACCACCACCACCACACCACCACTACCTACCATCATCACAGTAAATGAGTACCATATTCTGGAGATACTGTATGTGTTGCAGCAACTCTCACTACAAGTACAACATTTAAACATCTTTCACGTGTTTGTTTTATCTTAGTTGTAGATATACGAGACGTTATGTAAGCAATGAAAGTATCCAGGACAATGATTGGGTTATTAATGTTGTTGGTGACGGTGACCCGGAGCTGGAGCCTGACCTGGCCTGGGGCCCCCACCTCCGGCCCGCTCTCCCAGCCTGTCCACACCAATCATTATATTTTTAGTATACACAATTTTTTTACGAATAATAAAAGCAAGGGTGGAAATAAAAGTGAGCAAAATAATATGTACGAAGCAAGCAAAAATATTGTCAATGTAAGAGTGGAAAATGCTATAGTAATACGACATGATTCAGTGAATTCCCAAAATGACTCAATGGAGTGGAGCACCGTCGAGGGCGGCCTCGGAGCCTCCCGCCCACAACGCCCACAACGCCCACACAACACAAGGTCATTGCCGAATACAAGAACATACTTGGAGATGGAGAAGCGATGGCCTTCTTCCGCCAGCAGTAAAACGTGGAGAAATAACCTCTACGAAAACAGGAAGAACATAAATAATGGTCCCTCTGGCTCGCCGCCCAAGCTGCCTACCAACACTCGCAGACAACAGATCAACCATACCAACACACGTGAGTAATATTATCGTATTGTATTTATGGTTAGTATATCACTCTTCTTCCATAGGATGGCAGATAATTAGCTGCACTAATTACACATTTACACTCCCGCCAAGACAGTAAAGAACACGAGAACTTCTGCAAACTGTAAAACGCTGCCTCAAACGATGAGTCACAATAACGTGGCTGAAGATATGATGGTCCGCCCTGGACCATTATCAACTCCTATGTGTAGACACAGGACTTGATAATGGTCCAGGACGGACCGAAACATCCTCGTTTCTTCATCGTCTGATGTGTGGTTTGGTCATCAAGCTGCTTCAAATCAACTCCAATATTGCCAATATAATCTTTGAGGTGTTTACACAGAAGGTACAATGGGTTGATGAGATTACATAACAGTGGTATTTTTACATTCTTGCAAAGCCACTAACACGTATAGCGTTTCAGGCAAGGCCTTAATTTAACATATCAGGTAAGATGAATGGGTACATTGTAAGCAAGGTTTTATATCAACAAAGAACTGCAATATAAATTGACAGACGTGATTACACTGATGAAGATATATGTCTTAAGTACTAATATTGGGGAAGTGGGTAGTACAAGATACAGTGTGAGTTTGAAACACAAAGTAGGAAACTATGAGGATGAAATTAGAAACATTTTGCTTCTACTTTTGAATAAAGCATAAGTTGGACAATTTCTTAATTCGTCAGGGAGTGAGTTCTATAGAATAGATCCTTTTGTTTGCATGGAGTGTTGTACAGATTTAGTCTGACTGGGGATATCAAAGAGTTATTTATTTCTGGTGTGATGTTCAAGGGTTATATTACATCTATCAAGGAAAAGTTTCAGATCAAAATTAGCATTTAGGAACAGGGTTTTGTACATGTAAATAGCAGAGAATGTGTGGAGTGAATGTATGTTTAGCATGATACAAGGCTTGTGACTTAAAGTAGTCCCATAAACTGATATGAAATCCTATTGTGTCTGGCTTTATAATATCGAACACAGATACAAATGTTCTGCACACGCAAGC
Source organism: Procambarus clarkii (assembly GCF_040958095.1). Lineage (NCBI taxonomy): Eukaryota > Metazoa > Arthropoda > Malacostraca > Decapoda > Cambaridae > Procambarus > Procambarus clarkii. The sequence goes on from NC_091180.1 coordinate 29,539,344, forward strand.
TAGATTAAAGACTTGTCCGAAACGCTATGCGTGATAGTGGCTTTGCAAGAATGTTAAAATATCACTTTAATGTAATCTCACCAACCTATTGTACCTTCTTGTAAATAAAACATTATTATTATTTTATTTTTATTATTATTATTATTATTATTATTATTATTATTATTATTATTATTATGTATATTAATTCTGAGTAATTTTAGAATAAACAACAACGCGTTCTCTTAAGTAATACATTACGCATTCTTTGGTATGCAAATTTGAGCATGCTATTTTAATCAAGTTAAGCTGAGGCTCTAAAATCTTGTGATAACAGACGTAGTTGAATGGGGAACAATTAAGGGTTGACAAATGTTAATCTTCTAGTTTGATAAGCTGTTCACTTGAGATAGTTAAGGAAGTCCCAGCTGTGTCTGGGTACAAGTGACAGGATGAACAACCCAGCGGGTTTTCTTCCTATTGGGGAGTGTTATACATGCTGCTATGGCGGTGTGTCCACTCACAGAATGAGTGGTGCTTCCCAATACTGTCACTATGGTGGTGTGTCCACTCATAGAATGAGAGGTGCTTCCCAATACTGTCACTATGGCGGTGTGTCCACTCATAGAATGAGAGGTGCTTCCCAATACTGTCACTATGGCGGTGTCCACTCACAGGATGACAGGTGCCTCCCAATAATGTCACTATGGCGGTGTGTCCACTCATAGAATGAGAGGTGCTTCCCAATACTGTCACTATTTATTTATTTATTTATTTATGCATATACAAGAATGTACATAAGGAATGTGAGGATACAAATATGGTAATTACAGTCTTGTAAAGCCACTAGCACGCGCAGCGTTTCGGGCAGAAACGCTGCCGTTTCGGACAGAAACGTTTCGGGCAGAAACGCAGAAACTATGGCGGTGTTTCCACTCATAGAATGAGAGGTGCTTCCCAATACTGTCACTATGGCGGTGTGTCCACTCACAGGATGAGTGATGCTGTCCAATACTGTCACTATGGCGGTGTGTTCACTCACAGGATGAGTGACGCTGCCCAATACTGTCACTATGGCGGTGTGTCCACTCACAGGATGAGTGACGCTGTCCAATACTGTCACTATGGCGGTGTGTCCACTCACAGGATGAGTGACGCTGCCCAATAAACTCGCCCCTCGGGGCAAAATTTAATTAATTACAGGGGGGGGGGCGCAACGACGTATTTGAGAGAGCAGACAAGGGGGGGGGGGGAGTAATGAGGTAATTGAGAGAGGGTAATAAAGGGGCGTGCTAATGGCATGGTTGAGGACAGGAAGAGTCACAGGGGTAAGGACATAGTTGAGAGGGAGGACATCCAGAGTAAGGACTAAGTTGATGGGGGGAGACAAAGGGGGTGAAGACGTGTTTGAGGGGTGAGACAAGGGGAGGGGGGAGGGGGGGGGGGGAGGTAGGAATGTAGGACACACTTGTGCTGCTGACGACACCAACACCCTCTGGCTCTCCCCTCACACACTCTGGCTCTCCCCTCACACACTCTGGCTCTCCCCTCACACTCTGGCTCTCCCCTCACACTCTGGCTCTCCCCTCACACTCTGGCTCCCCCCTCACACACTCTGGCTCTCCCCTCACACATTCTGGCTCTCCCCTCACACACTCTGGCTCTCCCCTCACACTGGCTCTCCCCTCACGCTCTGGCTCTCCCCTCACACTCTCTGGCTCTCCCCTCACACTCTCTGGCTCTCCCCTCACTCTGGCTCTCCCCTCACACTCTGGCTCTCCCCTCACACACTCTGGCTCTCCCCTCACACTGGCTCTCCCCTCACACACTCTGGCTCTCCCCTCACACTCTGGCTCTCCCCTCACACTCTGGCTCTCCCCTCACACACTCTGGCTCTCCCCTCACACTCTGGCTCTCCCCTCACACTCTGGCTCTCCCCTCACACACTCTGGCTCTCCCCTCACACTGGCTCTCCCCTCACACACTCTGGCTCTCCCCTCACACTCTGGCTCTCCCCTCACACTGGCTTTCCCCTCACACACTCTGGCTCTCCCCTCACACTCTGGCTCTCCCCTCACACACTCTGGCTCTCCCCTCACACTCTGGCTCTCCACTCACCCTGGGTACCCAAGTGTGCTTTGGGTATACACTGAGAGGTGTGCCCTGGGTATATACGTAGGGGAGTAGATGGGCATATATATAAAGGGGGTGTATCCTGCGTATACACAGGGATGTGTAGCCTGCATGCAGGTTGATGAGTGGGGGAACGATAATGTCAAGTAAAATGTGGGTAAGAATGATAATATGGGTGTGATGGGAAGGAGAGGGTAAGAGGGAGAGAAGTGGTGGAAGCTTACACAAGAGGTTCCTCTACACTAGGTAATGGGACCCATCTTGATATTGATATACATCAACTGCCTTACAGAGGAAATAGCCCCCCCCCCCCCCTATAATTCTCAGCAATGGTGAGGACAATTAGATACAAAGGTGACATTACTAAAATAGTGTATGTCACATACTACAAAGAAACAAATATCAGCGTAACTTTCATAAACATATTCTTCCCGGCTTGGCGCCTTCTTTTGATAATTACTTACTTCATAACCCTAGACAAAAAGGCCTTCACAACACTATATACAACATATGTAAGACTAGTGGCAGAGAGGAGATGCATTACCCCGACCAAGTGATGGGGAATCCTGACACAAGGACATTATGCAAAATGATGGGGAAGATTGTGAGAAAAAATAAATGAAAATCTGGAGAGAGAAAACTTTATAACCCATCACCCATGGGTTCAGGGATGGCAAATATTGTTTCACAAGATTAATAGAACTCTATGACCAGGTGACAACAATCAGGCAAGACAGAGAAGGGTGGGCAGACTGCATATTTTTGGATTGCTAAAGAGTCTGACGCAGCACCCTATAGGAAACTAGTGTATAAGCTGGAGATACAGGTAGGAGTAAAAGGGAAGGTTCTTCAATGGATAAGAGAGTACTTAAGAAGGCACAATTTGGATATTTATAAATATTTTAGAAAATCGAAAATAGTGAAAAATATTTAGGAAAATCTGCTCGCTTTTGACAACACCAAGATGTAGTTATTATAAATACTTTATTATGTAGGACATTGGTGCAACTGGTCTATAATTCTTAGTCAATGCTTTGCTCCCTCACTTTTGTAGTGGAGCTATGTTCCCTGATTGAAGTGCATTTAGTATATTCCCCAGTGTCAAGCTCTTCCTCCATATTATACTGAGTGCCAGTGTATAGAGGTGTGTAATGTGTGTATATACAGGTGTGTAATATGTGTATACAGGTATGTAATGTGTGTATACAGGTATGTAATGTGTGTATAAAGGTGTGTAATGTGTGTATACAGGTGTGTAATGTGTATATACAGGTGGGGAGTGGGAGGAAGGGCGGCAGTACCGCGCCCTGGACCCCAGACGCCCCAAGGTCCGCAGGCAGCTACTGAGGCAGCACAACCACTTCCGCTCCAGTGTCACGCCCCCGGCTGCTGACATGTTGGCTCTGGTGAGTACTGTGATGACACTTCCTGAGTACTGTGATGACACCTGGTAAATACTGTTCAAACCTCATGAGTACTGTGATAAGACCTAGTGAATACTGTGATGAGATCTTAATACTGTGTTGAGACTTCGTGATTACTGAGTAGTTGAATTTAATATTCTGTATATCTCATAATCTGTGTGATTCCTGGTGGATTGATACTTCTTCTTGAGGTTAGGCTTATATAGTTGTTAAGCCTTTGTTTGCTACCTTTGTCATCCATCTAGTTCTTTTACGTATTCTTCGAAATCATTAGAATGATTTCTAATCTCCGAGAATGCTGGTTTCGATAATGGTAATCCAGTCCTAAATGATACTCCCCGGTGCTCAAGTATCCTAATCTAGTTCCGAATGGAACTCCGATGTATCCAGCATTACAGTTGGAACAATTATACATATATACGATACTAGAGCGCAGGGGGGTAGGCACTTAATCTTTAAATTTCATCGTTTATTATATCGTTTTTCTCCAGGTGTTCTACCCATTTAGTTTTAATTTGCCTTGGCTTATTAGGCAAATCGGGCCTTGCATAGTAGCCCGAGAAGTGCGTTCTGGCTACTAGGTACGACATATATATATATATATATATATATATATATATATATATATATATATATATATATATATATATATATATATATATATATATATATATATATGTCGTACCTAGTAGCCAGAACTCACTTCTCAGCCTACTATTCAAGGCCTGATTTGCCTAATAAGCCAAGTTTTCCTGAATTAATATATTTACTATAATTTTTTTCTTATGAAATGATAAACCAACCCTTTTCTCTATGTATGAGGTCAATTTTTTTTTATTGGAGTTAAAATTAACGTAGATATATGACCGAACCTAACCAACCCTACCTAACCTAACCTATCCTATATTTATAGGTAAGGTTAGGTTAGGTAGCCAAAAAAAGCTAGGTTAGGTTAGGTTAGGTAGGTTAGGTAGACGAAAAAACATTAATTCATGAAAACTTGGCTTATTAGGCAAATCAGGCCTTGAATAGTAGGCTGAGAAGTGCGTTCTGGCTATTAGGTACGACATATATATATATATATATATATATATATATATATATATATATATATATATATATATATATATATATATATATATATATATGTTCCCCCCCTCTCCTTATTCTTCACTACCCCTCTCTCTAGCAATTTTGTTGGTTTGCCTTTTTGTACCATTTTACAGGCCTGCCTACCCCTATCACTTTGTATAAAAAAGAATTGATTTCTTCTTCGTTTCTGCTCTCATTTAAACGTTTTGCCTCTACGAGGTTTAGTTTCAGCTTCTCCCTATCTTCTTTTGAAAGATCTCGTCTTAACGACCACACTTTCCCATCCTCATCACTTTGTAATTTTCTAGCATTTCTTAGTACTTCTTCCATCTGTTTGGCACAGTTTAGGGTGATCCTCAAAGGTCGATCTTTCCCTTTTACGTACCTGCTTATTCTTCTGTAGTCGCACACATTCTCTATGGTAGTAAGACCTTCCACGAGGCCAACAATTTTATCTACTTTTTTTGCTTTCTTCTACAGCTCTTTCTGACCTAGATGCTATCTCCTTTTCTTTGCAACCAAAAATTATCAGGGACTTACTCCGATCAATTGTTAGATGCCAATTCATTTCTCACTTCCAGCCCAATGTTTGTTTTATCCTGGTTGCTGCAGTGTTTGGTTTCTTTTACTGTTTCTTCAATTTTTTTCCTTCTCCTTGGCCACTTGTGCATAGGTGAGTTGCATATCTTTCTTGCACTGTTATATTCCCTGTGTAACTTCCTCCATCTGTACTGACAATAGCCGTTTTTCTTGTTGGATTTCCTTACCTAACCTATTGTAGTCATTTATGTTTAAATTTGCTTTAACTTCTTGCAAAGCTATTTTTAAGAGTTTATTTTCCTCTTCCATGGCTTTGCAATTTGTTTCCAATTGATTTTTGTCCTTGCACAAGTCTTTCACTAAACCCTCAAGACCTAAAACTTTGCTACTCAAATGGTCATTACTTTCTTTCAATTTACTGATTATTTTTACATGAGAGTTCACTATAATATCTAATTTTGCCATCTTGTTTTGTAGACTGCTTATATCAATGCTTTCTTCATCGAATCCCCCAAAATCAAGCTCTGTTTTGTTTTCCTCTTGCCGGCAGTCATCTTCAATGTCGTTGTCTGCACTGTATGCACTAGGGCAACTTTTTCTCATCCAATTTTTTCACTTCCCTTAGCACATTCGTATTATCTCAATTATTTTCAAAAGCACTACACATTTATGTTCCTTGGGACACCACTCGCTATCATCAACCTGTACTACAATACTTGGGATTGTTGAAATAATGAATATAGTTGATTGTTGAAAGTGTGGGTTTTATTCTATGTTATTATGTCTGTGAGAAGACTTTACCATTACTACTACTCATAATAATTCATTGTGTCGGGAGACAGGCAACCATGCAGTGTCCATATACATGTTAGGTCTCCACATGTCGAATTACTGACCATTCCTAAACTTCAACAATTAACGCCTGGGTACCAATTTATTGGTAGGTGAATAGGGACATTAAACAGGAAACGCACCCAATCATTTCAGTCCCACCCGGCATTTGAACCTAGAATTTCCGATTGCGAGTCAAGAGCGAACCCGACTGTACTACAGGGATCCTTATCTTCATGCACACACAGACCCACAGGCCTACATTATATTTAATAAAAACTTCCTCCAAATGTTGTGAACTAAGGTGGAGTAGTGTTGTGTGTGGTGTTGTCAGGGGTGGTACGAGAGAGCAGCAGCGCAGGCGCAGGCGTGGGCAGAGCAGTGTGACCCCCACACCCAGACTGACCACCCCAGTGTCAGGTGGACCTCCCGCTATGGCGCCTGTGGGCAGAACGTCCTCATCTCCACCACCAAGAGGCGATGGTTTGTTTACGTTTCTGTATAACCCACAGTTTGTTACAGATACGCAGTCTTCGATATACTTATTTAAATATTAAATGGCTCCAATCAACAGTTAGCAAAACTAATACTGTTCTGCATTGACAAACTCATCTATATAGGCTTATAGCTTTACTTTAACAACAAATATGAATATACTTACATATAGGGCTGCATTGAAATTACTAAGGCCAATAGAAGAAGCCCAATATATATAATATATATATATATATATATATATATATATATATATATATATATATATATATATATATATATATATATATATATGTATATATATATATATATGTATATATATATATATATATATATATATATATAAAATAAAATAAATAAAAAGAAATATATATATATATATAAATATATATTTTTTTTTTAATTTATTTTATATATATATATATATATATATATATATATATATATATATATATATATATATATATATATATATATACAGTATATATATATATTTAACTATTTATTTATATACAAAAAGGTACATTGGGTTTATGAGAGTACAGAGACTTGAAGTTTTACATTGTTGTAAAGCCACTAGCATGCATTGCGTTTCGGGCAGATCCTTAATCTAACATATAATTTTAAGAAGGTAATTTCTAGCAAAGTTTTAAAAAAATGGTTACAGGTACAGTGTAGGAAAGTATAGAAATACATTGTAAGAGAGTATAAAAATATATTGTAAGATTTATTGTATTGTAAGAAGGTATAAAAATACATTGTAAGAAAGTATAAAAATATATTGTAAGAAGGTATAAAAATGCATTGTAAAAAAGTATAAAAAAATACATTGTATAAGAAATTTGACAGAAAAAAAGTATAAAAAAATACATTGTATAAGAAATTTGACAGAAAAAAAGTAGGTACATTAAAGTAAATTTAAGGGTTATCCACAGGTACATTTTAGCATAATTTGAGGATTATTATAAGATATAATGTAGCAAACTATGTGTAAAACATGATATAAGATAACAGCAATGACTACAATGGTAAAGTTGTATGGCACAGGTACATGTTTTGGGGAATTGGGTTGCACCAGATACAGTGTGAGTTTCAAGCACAAGGTAGGAAACTATGAAGATGAAATTATGTACTTTTTTGTTTTATGTTTAAATAAGGCAAAAGTTTGACAGCTTTTCAATTCGTTAGAGAGTGAGTTCCATAGACCAGGTCCCTTTATTTGCATAGGGTGTTTACACAGATTAAGTTTGACTCTGGGGATATCAAAGAGATGTTTATTTCAGGTGTGGTGATTATGTGTTCTATTACATCTGTCCAAGAAGAGTTTCAGAACAGGGTTTGCATTTAAGAACAGGGTTTTGTAAATGTAATTGCCACAAGAGAATGTGTGGAGTGAGGTTATGTTTAGCATGTCTAGAGATTTAAACAGGGGGCTGAGTGTTGTCTGAAAGCCTAGTTTGTTATTGTTCTGATAGCAGATTTTTACTGGGTGATTATGGGCTTGAGGTAGTTTGGAGAGGTTGAGCCCCATGCACAGATACCATATGTAAGATAGGGATAGATTAGCGCATAGTATAATGAGAGGAGAGCAGAGTTTGGAACATAATCTATGATCTTGGAGAATATACCAACCGTTTTTGAGACTTTCTTGGTTATGTGTTGCATGTGGGTGCTGAAGTTGAGTCACTTGTCTAAGTACAGGCCAAAGAACTGTATTCACCTGGTTGTGTTTGCGGGGGTTGAGCTTTGCTCATTCGGCCCGCCTCTCAATTGTCAATCAACCCGCCTCTCAATTGTCAATCAACTAGGTAACAGGGGCATTCAGGTTGAAAGAAACTTTGCCCATTTGTTTCTGCCTGGTGCGGGAATCGAACCCGCGCCACAGAATTACGAGTACTGCGCGATATCCACCAAGCTACCAGGCCCCCAAACCGTCCATCATTTTTATTGCTGATGTTAACATTGTCTATCTGAAGCTGAATTGCATTTGTTGATTTGCTTCCAAACAAGGTGCAGTAGGTCTTTTCTATGTTTAGTGTGAGTTTGTTGGTTGACATCCATAAGTGAACTTTTTATAGTTCATTGTTTACAACATTACTTAGTGTGTGTGGGTTGGGGTTTGAGTAGATGAGGGTAGTATCGTCAGCAAATAATATAGGTGTAAGAATGTTAGACATTAGGCAGATCATTGATGTATAGAAGAAATAGAAGAGGTCCTAGGATGCTGCCCTGTGGCACCCCTACAGTTAATGGTAGAGTGGGAGAGGTTATTTATTTATTTATTTATTTATATACAAGAAGGTACATTGGGTTTGAGAGAATACATAGCATAGTATTTACAATCTTGTAAAGCCACTAGTACGCCCAGCGTTTCGGGCAGTATCATTGTATATATCTATTGGCAGTATATATCACTGATGGCTACATATTGGTGTCTGTCACTAAGATAGGAGTGGATATAGTTCAGGGCATGTCCTCGGATTTCATAACGGTGGCGTTTAAGTAAGAGGTAGTTATGGTTAACAGTATCAAAGGCCTTTCTCAGGTCAATGAAGAGTCCAATCTGAAACTAATTTTATTCAAGGGCTGAGTAGATTGTCAAGCAGACTAATGCCGGGGATACTTGTGTATGTGTAATGAGATATACCAGTAGTGCCTCATTGTGAGTGTGTGTACTCACCTATTTATGCCTGCAGGATAGAGCATTGGCTCTTGAATCCCACCTTTCTAGCCGCCGGTTGTTTAAAGCAATGACTCCTGTCCTTCTTCCCTATGGACCCACCCCACCCCCGTTACATCACCTTGTCCCATTTCCATAAATTTACACTTGCTCGTGTTGAGATTGTCACTTGCTTAACTAAATGAACTATGGAGTTCAGTTCCTGAACCCATTATGTGCCTCTGTAACCCTTTCCTCCATCGCCCACGGGATGGGTATGGGGTGCATAATAAAGAAAGAAATCGTAAAATCGTGTTGAATTCTATTAGCCATTTCTCTGGCCATCTCTGCAGCTTATTCAAGTCCTCTTAGAGGATCCTACAATCCTCATCTGCCTGCGCAAAACGCTATGCGTGTTAGTGGCTTTGCAAGAATGTAAAAATACCAGTCTTGTGTAATCTCACAAACCCATTGTACCTTCTTGTATATAAAAATTAGTATTATATTATTATTATTATCTGTCACAACTCGTTTTATTTCGCATCGTCCGCGAACATCAATATATATAGGACTCGACTCCTGTAGACATGTCGTTCACGTATATTAGAAATAGAACTGGTCGCAGCACGGATCCTTGAGGTACTCCACTCGTTACGATTCGCCAGCCTGACGTCTCGCCCCCTGACTGTTACTCTCTAGCTTCTGCCTGTTAAGTAATTCGTTACCCAAGCAAGGGCTTTTCCCCCTTCTCCCGTCTGCCTCTCAAGTGTAAATAACAATCTCCTGTGAAGTACTGTATCAAAGGGTTTTTGGCAGTCCAGAAATATACAGTCTGCCCATCCTTCCCTGTCTTGCCTTATTCTTGTTACTTTATCATAGTATTCCAGAGAATTTTTTTAGACATGATTTTCCTTCTCTGAACCCATGTTGGTGTTTGTCTGCATACCAAATTTTTTCTAAGTGTGTGACGAGTCTTAACCTGATTATTCTTTAAAAGTACTTTTCAGGGGATGCTTGTCAGTGATACTGGTCTGTAGTTAAGTGCCTCTTCCTTATCTCCTTTCTTGAAAATTGGTACCACATTTGCCTTCTTCCAGCAACTGGGATCGGCAAAAGGAGGAACATAACGCAGAAACGAGAGACCTTCCATCTAAACGTTGGACTCAGCCACAGCGTGAACTGCAAGGAAACCGAACCCTGAGAATCCAGAAGATAAGCTACCCACAATTCCAGCCCCACAAAGGAAGAGACCAAAGCTAACCCCAGCTATTCAGACAATGAATCATTTGGAAGCAACCGGTGAAGCCTGACCACGGAACCTGCTGGGAGACAAAGCAATCACCGATCATGTTAAACTGCCATAGACTCATGCACTATTGTGTGTCCAATGTGAAGGACTAATTCAACAGCCCTTATTGGCCAAGTGAGTGTGGTCACAAAGCCCCATCCTAAGGTTGAGGTGTCCATCAAGAGGTCGAGTACAGGGAAAAGAAAGCGCCACTGAGTACAAGACCCAAAAGCCCAAATATATTAATAATAATAATAATAGTATTATTAGTTTATTTAGGCAAGATTACATATATAAGATACAAGGACAGTGGAGGATTCCTAGGTCAGACAAGTACAATCCTTAAAACCTCTAATACGCTACGATAATAAGCTAATAAACATGCTAAACATAACCTCACTCCACACATTCTCTTGTGTCAATTACATTTATAAAACCCTGCTCTTAAGTGCTAACCCTGTTCTGAAACTCTTCTTGGACAGATGTAATAGAACACATAATCACCACACCAGAAATAAATATCTTTGATATCCCCAGAGTCAGACTTAATTTAGTAAACACTCTATGCAAATAAAGGGACCTGGTCTATGGAACTCACTCCCTAACGAATTGAAAAGCTGTCAAACATTTTTTTAAATTTTGCTAGAAATTACCTTCTTAAAAGTATATGTTAGATTAAGGATCTGCCTGAAACGCTATGTGTGCTAGTGGCTTTACAAGAATGTATTACTTCAAGTCTCTGTACTCTCATAAACCCAATAAACTTGGGTTTATTGGGTTTATTAGGCCGAATGTGGAATGAAACCAAATGGAAGTTTCGCCAATTCACCAGAAACCCGAACCCGATGAGCTGGAAAAGAACTATCCCTGGCTTACAGACATGCGGACTGGCTTGGAGCCTAAACCAGCCAGTCGTCAAGGTAGGCTAAGGCATGAATCCCTAACAAACGAAGGTGTCAAGAGAGCCGATTCGGCCAGAACAGATCCAACCACAACATACATCGCAGGTCACTCTAGTAGAATCTAAAACCTGAGCCAGAATAGAATTATACGTCATAGTGACGTCACTCACCTTGTGCACACTATATATAAAACAAAAATATTATTTCTCATTTGGGTTTGGTTAGGTTAAGACAGGGCAGGTTGGATTTGGTTACGTTACGCTTCCTTAAAGAGTAGCGATGATTTTGAATGGTGAAATTTTGTTCTGGTCTTACTTACTGAGCCTACTTAAGTCTCACGCTGGAAGGTATGAGCCAGCAGCAAGCGGCAGACACAGCAAGTATGGTCATAGGAATACAAGAAGACTGAGGCATATCTTTCAAACTCTCCCTCAGCGGGCACGGTATCACGGCGGGTCCGTCACGAACATTACTGAAAACTGCTAGTTAAAAAATCTTCAGGAATAATGGTAGGAGCTTTGACAAGCTGCTAGTTTCTTGTCTCAGACGAGGCCACTAGGGATGGTAGCCCTCAGGTAAATTCGAATAAAAAAATTATTATTATTAATTGTCCATTTTTGTGAGCATATTTACAGGACAAAGGAACTATCAATAATTTGTGTTTATCTTATAAAAACTGTGATATTTGAGTATTACTGCAAGGTAATTCAAATTAGTGTGAATTGCTGCTCTGGAAGATATTTAAATATATTGGATGTTCCAATACAGGAGTGAGGTGATAGCCAAGTGGTGGAGTGGAAGACGACACTTTCAGTATGGGGGTGACCACAACAACTGGAGCCTAGTGTCCTCCTACACACAGATGGCGTGGTACAACTCTCATCAGCTGGGATGTGGTTTCACACAGTGTTCACCCAATGGTGGCACTACTTTCTTCAGATATGTCTGCAACTATTGTCCTACGTGAGTTATTTGGTGCAATTTTGTCGTGTATACTTTACACACCGTCATCTTGCCACACTTTGTAGTTTGGTAATTTTATAAAATGTTGTTAATGTTTACCTGCCATCAATGATATAGGGATAACCTTACCATTATTTTTTACTTCCCATCACAAACTGTGATAACATTGGGGATGAGTTATATGTTTCGGACCGATGAACGTTTCGGACAAGGTCCTCCAGCCTAAAGTATTCATCCTACAACCGAGAGATAGCACCTGTGATGTTCTGATGACGTCTTAGTGCAGGATTTGGTCCTGTATATTTTATATTGGTTTCTGGAAGGGCCCCACATTGTATCTACCTGAGTTACCCACCCTGAAGTCCTCCAAACCCAGGTGCCGCAACAGGTTACATAAAATCACACGCGCCTACTGGTAACCAAAACCAGAATCTGGCCCAATCAATAGAGCATAGGGAAGTGAGGATACTAGACCAACCACTTTACTGAAGATTAAACCTCCAGAAAGGTAGAGCGAACGAAAATAAGCAACTGCTTGGGCAACATATACAACCTTGATTCGTATGTATACACACTGTCCAAATCCAACAATTAGTTAACAGTATTTCCTCGCCACCAGATGACAGCCCTGGTGACCAAGGGCGCGGAGAGGTACTTCTGACATTCACGCACATGGCAAGGAATTAGATTCACTAATTATCATGTATTTCTTCTTTAATGGCTGTCAAGAAAGTTTTTAGGAAAATTGTAAGAAGACTCTCCCCTAAAAACGTTGTTCTATGCCTTTCATCATTGTCATCTAATTAATGTATATTATTTGCTAACTTAATTATTCAAATCATATATGTTAGCTTCTTGTTTATTTGTAAGTGTTTGCTCATTAAATCTTTTGATTTTTACATATTTATTTTATGATATGTCCGAAACGTTTAGAATTCTAGTAGCTTTACTAAAAATTCACTTTTGTATATTTACTGTCGCTAAAACTGCAGATTATATAATATAAAATTTATAGTCTATGCATATCATCTTTATATTTATCATTACTTAATTTCTTGAACATCTCATATGTGTCAGCTTACTTATTTAATATTAAGTTTTAAACCCCATTATGTTCATAGAAAAATTAAATAAATCATTCTAAATTTTATCCGAAACGTGTTGGGTACTAGTCGCTTTGTTTAACATTCAGCCCCCTGTAACTTCAAATATACTTCTCTATTATGTTCTTATGTATGCATACCAACGGTTGAGGGCCACAGGGCTAACAACACTGCAAACCACACACGACAGGGCAGATTTCATTGAAAATTTTAAAATACTGAACAGTTTAAAGGATATTGATCCAGACCACTTCTTCAAAACGTCAAATGTAACACAAACAAGGAGCAACGGTTTAAGTTCAAGAAGTCACAACGTAGGACAGAAAACAGATGCTTTTTTTCATCCACAGGGTTATAACCCCATGGAACTCCTTACCCGCTGAAGCCGTGAATTTCAAAATATTGCTGCAATTTAGAGCTCAATAAAATCATCACGTCAAGTGGGGGGGGGGGGAACTCTTGACAAGCCGCCAGCTTTCTGTCCTCGTCAAGGCCTCTAAAGAGATGGTGGCCTCAGGTAAATTCATGTGAAAAAAATACACCCTCCTTTAAATTTTAATGTGTAACCCCCAAGCTTTCTAACAAGTCAAACAAACTAGCCAAGAGCAGGCGATGAGTCATAATAACGTGGCTAAAGTATGTTGACCAGACCACATACTAGACGGTGAAGGGACGACGACGTTTCGGTCTGTCCTGGACCATTCTCAATCACGATCGACTTGAGAATGGTCCAGGACGGACCGAAACGTCGTCGTCCCTTCACCTTCTAGTGTGTGGTCTGGTCAACAAACTAGCCAAGAATTTAAACTATACTATTGCACAAATCTAAAGTAAGTTTACATCTGAGCAGTCTTTTTCGTACATGCAATCCTGCTCAATATTGAGATGCAGATCTAGTTTTAAATGAATACTTCATCGAGGCCAGTGTTAAGGACATACTGTATATTGGATTAGTATTTAAGATGATGCTTCCTCAAGTACAGTATTAACATATCTATTGGAATAGTACCTTATAGATTTTTTCCCATATAACTCTGGCTATTTTTTGCTACCCCTTCATACTGTAAACTATAACTGCCTCTTACTTAAACTTCATCATTATGGAATCTAAGGCATTGGTCTGAACTATATTCGATCATATCTTAAATATAATAATAATAATAATAATAATAATAATAATAATAATAATAATAATAATAATAATAATAATAATTTATTTATATGAAGGTACAATGGGTTGGTGAGATTCATAAGACTGGTATTTGTGCATCCTTGCAAAGCTACTAACACGTATAGCGTTTCAGGCAGGTCCTTAATTTAACATATCAGGTTAGATGAAAAGGTACATTGTAGCAAGGTTTTATATCAACAAATAACTTCTATATTAATTGACAGAAGTGATTACACTGGTAAAGAGATATGTCTGAAGTACTAATATTGGAGAAGTGAGTAGTACAAGATACAGTGTAAGTTTGAAGCACAAGGTAGGAAACTATGAGGATGAAATTAGGTACTTTTTGGTTTTACTGTTGAATAAGGCATAAGTTGGACAATTTTTTAATTCGACAGGGAGTGAGTTTCATAGAATGGATCCTTTTATTTGCATGGAGTGCTTGCACAGATTTAGTTTGTCTCTGGGGATATCAAATACTGTAGATATTTATTTCTGGTGTGGTGCTCATGGATTCTATTACACCTATCAAGGAAAAGTTTCAGATCAAGATTAGCATTTAGGAACAAGGTTTTGTACATGAAAATAACACAATTGAATGTGTGAAGTGAATGTATGTTTAGCATGTTAACGGACTTAAACAGAGGGGCTGTGTTGTCTGAAGACAGAGTTTGTTATAGTTCTGATAGCAGATTTTTGCTGTGATGATGGGCTTGAGGTAATTTATAGTGGTTGAACGCCATGCAAAGATACCATATGTAAGATGGAGGATAGATTAGCGCGTAGAATAATGAGAGGAGAGCAGAGTGGGGGAACATAATTTAAAATACTGACACCAATATGTAGCCATCATTAACATAACCTTCCCCACTCTACCACTAACCATAGGAGTGCCACAGGGCACTCAGTAAGTGAATATACAATAAGTGACTACACTTATTATGTATATGACACGTTTGTCCCTGTTTCTTCAATGGACATGAAACCTATTGTCTCTGAATTTACCTGAGGGCCACTAACACTCTAGTGGCCTCGACGAGGACAGGAAGCCGGCGGCTTGTCAAAGGTATCCCCATTTGCCCTGAGGATATTTTCAGCTGGATTTTAAAATTTAACAGTGTTTTAGCATATACGGATTCGGCGGGTAGGCAGTTTTATGGGTTTATAACCCTGTGGGGGAAAATCATCTCTTGTTCTCAGTTCTACATTGCGGCTTGTTAAACTTGAAACCGTTGCTCCTTGTTTGTGTTACATCTAACCTTGTGAAGAAATGGTCTGAATCAACATCCTCCAAATTGTTAAGTATTTTAAAACTTTCGATGAGCTCCGCCATGTCATGCCTGGCTTACAGGGTTGTTAGACCTGCTCGAAGACCCCATCCCTGCCCTTGTGTGCCAGTGCACAATAGAAAATTGTATTTACATATTCGTACATTGAAACATTGATTGTAACCATGATATATATATGTGTTTCAGCCTACAGTTCAGACCTATT
Organism: Procambarus clarkii; assembly: GCF_040958095.1. Lineage (NCBI taxonomy): Eukaryota > Metazoa > Arthropoda > Malacostraca > Decapoda > Cambaridae > Procambarus > Procambarus clarkii. Next base: position 29,555,418 of record NC_091180.1, read on the forward strand.
GTCTTGTGTATGATCCTTTGTCCTGTGTGATAGTGAATACTAGCAATATCCTCACTCTAATATGACTCAATTGAATTCTTTATATTAGGCAAAATTGTAATTAAATTTTGTCAATAAAGATGTTAATAATAATAATGCTCGAGGCCCTCAACCGTTCCTGATACGAGAGTTGACTTTTACCTGCATTTACCTGAGGGCCAGTATGGCCTCGACGAGGACAGGAATGTCATGCATGGACTTAGTTCTGGAATGATTTTTATTTTTTTTTACTTTTCTTACCTGTCAAGATAGCAAGGGTAATTAAAAATATTAAGTACTTCCAGAAATCCTATTTCGTTTATATATATAAACATTTCTTCACCATTTTTTAATAGTAACTACATGATGTTATACAGAGGAAATGACCCAAAACGGCTGAATCGGCCGTACAGCGAGGGTGAGGTTTGCAGCTTGTGTCCTGGGTCATGCAAATCGCTTTGCCGCAGGAACACCTGCAACCTCTGCACTAATGCCTGCAGTTACTCCGACTTGTGGATCAACTGTGAAAGGCTCGACTACGAGTGGCACGAGTGGCTCTGCAACACCAAGACTAAACAGGGAGTCGAACGCTTCAAGAACTGCCGAGCCACTTGCCAGTGTGTCAACGAAATAACCTAAGCCAGACGAATAAATTAATTCCTGAGTTATCTTTGTATGTGCATTAAAGAAGCATTAAATTTTCCAATAAGATTTTAATCTTCGAGATACCACAACGTTTAGTGTTCTAGTTCACTGGGCCATCATTTTCAATTATACATGCAGATGTGTAAATGCAAACACAGTCTTATTGCAGGGGCTGGAATGCTGTTGCAAAACAATCTATTCATATGTCTATAGTCAATGCTGAACCATAAATGTATCAAGTGAAATACGAAGGTAGTTCTCCCTCAAATATTGTAAAACATTTTTGTATATTTTCTTCCTTATTGTATGTGCTAGATGTATAAAATCAATGTGTCCAATCTTCTATGAAAATTTTGGAATATATTTGTCAGCTTCTTAAAGTTGAAGTTAAAAAAAAAACGAGATATTGTATTGTACAGGAAGCCTATGAATAAGAACTGAGAAGTTTGCTGCAAGCCAGACCTCAACCAGCCAAGCCTGCTATGCATGTATAAAGCAGTGTAGTGTTTCTGTTACCTTGTGCAGATTGATTGATTGATGAAGATTAAGCCACCCAAAAGGTGGCACGGGCATGAATAGCCCGTAAGTGGTGGTTCTTTTGAGCTATTACCAGTATCAAGAGCTGATACTGGAGATCTGTGGAGGTGCGACTGCACCCTGTGTGACGGGAGGTGTCTCCCGTCAGCTTGTGCAGTATAGGTGGCTTATAAATAGTGCCATAATTATGGCACTATATATAAGTTGCTAGTCAACCACGGATAAGCAGCACTGACTGAAACACCTGCCTGGGGGTCTTGGGCTGGGTGGAAGGATACTGGTAGGGCTTCCCAGATATACGTTGACTGTCTGGGTCTGCTGTCGTATAGGAGAAATGCAGTCAAATTTCTTATACAATATATTTTTTTATACTTTCTAACAATGCATTTTTATACTTTATTACAATGTATTTTTTATACTTTCTTACAATGTACCTGTAAACATTTTTTTTTAATTTTGCTAGAAATTACCTTCTTAAAATTATGTTAGATTAAGGATCTGCCCGAAACGCTATGCGTGCTAGTGGCTTTACAAGAATGTGAAACTTAAGGCTCTATACTCTCATAAACCCAATGTACCCTTTTGTATATAAATAAATAAATAAAAAAATAAGTAAATAAATAAATAAATGTACATTAAGGCGAATAGGAAGAGGCAGTTTCCTCTGCAATGCGGGGCGAATTACTTGACAATACCTAGAGTTTAGTGTTTTTGTCATATTTATTTAGTAGTCTCAACAGTTGGTTTGTTGGCAGTGTCGTAGAAGTTAAGACGAAGTCTGGAGCAGAGCAGAGAGCTGAGTGAGAGCGAAGTCGAGGAGCTTGATGGGGGATGAGAGCGTGGAAGTCGATGAAGCCATCCAAGAGTTGGCACGGGCATAATTCAACCCGTCCTCTTAAAAATAACGTTACTTTTGGCTCGCATGCGCGCTATGGCCAAATTTGGACGTAATTTGAAATGAAATCGACTCACAAGAGTGACGTACTGTTCCGTTTTCTGTTTGGGTCGTCCGGCTTACTCGGCAAGCTTAGAAAAGGAAACTTTCCATTAACGTTTTTCATACAGTTTTGAAACTTTATGAGAATTTCCTGCCCACCTAACCTATCAGAGGACCCTTAACTTACTGTTGTTGAACAAAAAAATCCCAAATTTATTTTCATTTTCAAATTACGTCTATATTCGGCCATACGGGCAAACGGCCAAAAGCGACATTCTTTTTAAGAGGACAGGTTTCTAATGCCCGTAAGGTTGATTATTCGTTGTTGTTTTAGAATTAGCTACTCAGAACGAAATGTCCATTTTGCACGGGCTATAGTGAGCCCGTAATCCGATTATTCGATTGATTGATGAAGATAAGCCACCCATGATGTGGCATGGGCATGAATAACCCGTAACCGATTATTCGATTGATTGATTGATAAAGATTAAGCCACCCAAAACGTGGCATGGGCATGAATAGCCCGTAAGTGGAGGCTCTTTGGGGCCATTACCAGTACCAATAGTTGATACTTGAGATCTGTAGATGGATGAGGTCTTCATGGTCGCTCGCAGTTCATGGCCTGCAGGAGGCTTGGTTGCCAGGCTGCAGTTTAGTGCGCAAGGCGACGCTTTATATTTGAACAGAACAACTTCGGTAGTTTGGTACCATCAGGATCGTCGTCCTTTTCGAGGAATTGCATAAGTCCATCTGGGAATTTGCGGTGGAATTCTGGGTCGCGGTAGTCAATTATTTGGTTGATGAAGATTAAGCCACCCAAGAGGTGGCACGGGCATGAATTACCTGCAAGCCAACTATTCGATTGATTGATGATATAATCGGACCTCACCCACCTCATCCTCCTCCAATACGTTGGAAAGAAGTGTTAACTGTAATTAGGGAAAAGGTGGATTAAGTAGACTTAACAAACTCATCTCATTAAGCTAATGAGAGTTTGGAGTAAGTATATTATTGACATAATATACTCATTACACAATTATACAATAGCGTACTTCGTGTATTATTATACATCGGGGCCTCGCGGCAAAGTGAACAGCGCTCGGGGGTCGTAGTCCTAAGGGCCCGGGTTCGATTCCCGGCCGAGGGGGGAAACAAATGGGCAGTTTCTTTCACCCTAATTCCCCTGTTCACCTAGCAGTAAATAGGTACCTGAGAGTTAGACAGCTGCTACTGGCTGCTTCCTGGGGATGTATGTGTGTGTTAGAGCCAAATATATGTAAAAGATATAATAGAGGGAAAATAGATTTGTTAGAAAGGTGGGGTCCAAGAGCTAATAGCTCTATTCTACAGACACAAATAGTAAATACAGTATATGGATTAACTGCAGATTTATGTTGAATACTAGTGGGAATTGTCGCTAATGAAAGGACATTGGATCCAGTTCCTGATGTGTGTATAGTCTCTAACCCTTAGTTTCCACTTCACACTGGATGTATGTGTGTGGGATGAATGATAAAACAATAGTTTGGTATATATGCATATTAACATCATCTTTAAATTAAGATGATGATAATGCGAAAAGTACAAGAATTAAGGTGACCTGTGTACTTCTGAAAATAATTTTATATAAATTGAACTACCACTTTGTTTTTAAAGATGTTTCGATAATTTTACTTGAAATTAAAGTAGAGATTTCAACAGTGCAGTACGACAGTATCAGGTGGGGTCCTGGCAGCACGGGAGGTACTGGGCCACCTGCCCGCTGCCCACCACTCAGTCACTCCTGGAGTACGTTTAAGCGCGGGTGTACTTGCTCTAGCATTGTGAATAACACTACCTATACGCAGGTGGATGGCACTTAGGTTAGTTAAAAGAACATTTGTATGGTATTCTACTTTGTACTTCCACGTATTGTTGTAATAGTGCCTCATTAAAATGTGAATTTGAGGTTGTGGGTATCAAAGGATATGTTCTTAGCGTTAATGTCGCCCACACAAAGTGAATGGCAGAGGTGGACGGAGAAGGGGACGGGGCAGCAGGTGCAGGACGGAGGGTCGGCTCTCAGGTATTGTCTTTCCCAACCTCTTCCTCACTTCTTCTCTTCTCTCTCACTAAATAAATAAACTTCCCCCCTGACCCTAGTCTGTCAGTCTCATCCCCCTCCTGGCCAGTCTCCTCCCCCTCCTGGCCAGTCTCCTCCCCCTCTCCTGGCCAGTCTCCTCCCCCTCTCCTGGCCAGTCTCCTCCCCCTCTCCTGGCCAGTCTCCTCCCCCTCTCCTGGCCAGTCTCCTCCCCCTCCTGGCCAGTCTCCTCCCCCTCCTGGCCAGTCTCCTCCCCCTCCTGGCCAGTCTCCTCCCCCTCCTGGCCAGTCTCCTCCCCCTCCTGGCCAGTCTCCTCCCCCTCCTGGCCAGTCTCCTCCCCCTCCTGGCCAGTCTCCTCCCCCACCTGGCCAGTCTCCTCCCCCTCCTGGCCAGTCTCCTCCCCCACCTGGCCAGTCTCCTCCCCCACCTGGCCAGTCTCCTCCCCCTCCTGGCCAGTCTCCTCCCCCTCCTGGCCAGTCTCCTCCCCCTCCTGGCCAGTCTCCTCCCCCTCCTGGCCAGTCTCATCCCCCTCCTGGCCAGTCTCCTCCCCCTCCTGGCCAGTCTCCTCCCTCTCCTGGCCAGTCTCCTCCCCCTCCTGGCCAGTCTCCTCCCCCTCCTGGCCAGTCTCCTTCCCCTCCTGGCCAGTCTCCTTCCCCTCCTGGCCAGTCTCCTTCCCCTCCTGGCCAGTCTCCTCCCTCTCCTGGCCAGTCTCCTCCCTCTCCTGGCCAGTCTCCTCCCTCTCCTGGCCAGTCTCCTCCCTCTCCTGGCCAGTCTCCTCCCTCTCCTGGCCAGTCTCCTCCCTCTCCTGGCCAGTCTCCTCCCTCTCCTGGCCAGTCTCCTCCCTCTCCTGGCCAGTCTCCTCCCTCTCCTGGCCAGTCTCCTCCCTCTCCTGGCCAGTCTCCTCCCTCTCCTGGCCAGTCTCCTCCCCCTCCTGGCCAGTCTCCTCCCCCTCCTGGCCAGTCTCCTCCCCCTCCTGGCCAGTCTCCTCCCCCTCCTGGCCAGTCTCCTCCCCCTCCTGGCCAGTCTCCTCCCCCTCCTGGCCAGTCTCCTCCCCCTCCTGGCCAGTCTCCTCCCCTTCCTGGCCTGACTCCTCCCCCATACTCTGCATTTTCATTCCCTTCTATTTTTCCATTCATGTTTCTCTTAACTTTTGTCTTGTCTTCTTACACCAAGGTCAGGGTTCCTTTACCTGAATTTACCTGAAGGCCACTAACACAAATGGCCCTAACAACAGGAAGGCGACAGGATGGTGGCTTTTTAGGTTTATAATGCTGATGAGAAAGCATGTTGTTTTCAGTCCTACACTGGCTTATTGAGCTTGAAATCGTTGCCCCTTGTTTGTGTTACATCTGACCTTGTTAATTTGCTTGGATCAACATCCTCCAAACTGAAGTATTTTGAACGTTTCGATTAGATCAGCCATATCATTCCTGGTTTGCAGTGTTGTTGGCCCAGTGGCCCTCAACCTGTCCTGGTATGAGAGTTGATGTAGTTCTGGAATTGTTTGTTGCCTGGTGTTGAACTTACTCCAATGAAGCTGTGTCTTTCTGAAGATGATCTCCATGCCTGGATGTAATAATCCAGGTGGGGGCACACTAGAGATTTGTGCAATTGAACAACTACCTTATTTTCCTTAGTCAAAGGTACGCTTCATTATTCCTTGGGTTTGGTTATTTTTTTTTTTTTTTTACTGGCGTTTTGCAACTTGCTTTACGTTTTTGCAAAGCTACTAACATGCATAGCATTTTGGGCAGGTCCTTAATTTCCAGGTAGTCTAACAGATAAGGTAAGACTAATAATAAGTACTGTGCATTGTAGCAAAATTTGAGTTCAACATAATAACCAAAATATAAAATGATGGTATTGATTATGTTGAACTTGCATGTCTTTAGTACAGTACTAAAATTGGAGTGGGTAGCAGATGGTAGGAAACTATGAGGATGAGGTTGGGTACTTTTATGTTATGCTTTTGAATAAGACATAGGACACTTTTTTAATTCATTAGGGAGTGAGTTCCATAGACAGGGTCCTTTTATTTGCATGGAGTGTTTGCACAGATTCAGTTTGATGCTGGGGTTATCAGAGATACTGTATTTATTTCTGATGTGGTGGTTCTATTACACCTACTGTATCAAGGAAGAGTTTCAGCTCAGGATTAGCATTTAGGAACAAGGTTTTGTACATGTAAATAGAACAAGAGAATGTGTGGAGTGAATGTATATTTAGCATGTTAAGGCTGCAGCAACTTTAGGGTCAAGGGAATTAAACTGGGGGGGGGGGGGGGGCTGTGTGTTTTCAGAAGAGAGTTTGTTATAGTTCTGATGGCAGATTTTTACTGAGTGATGATGGGCTTGAGATAATTTGCAGTGGTTGAACCCCATGCACAGATGTCGTATGTAAGATGGGGGGGGGGATAGATTAGTGCATAGCAGAGTGGGGAACATATCTAATGTTAGAGAGTATACCGACAGTTTTTCATTTTTTTTTTTAGCTGTGATGTATGTGGGTGCTGAAGTTTTAGTCTCGTGTCTATATGTTGGCCAAGGAACTTTAACATAATTTGTATTACTAATGTTAACATTGTCTATCTGAAGTGAAATTTGGTTTGATAATTTACTTCTTAATAAGATGTAGTTCTGTATTTCTTTTCTATGTTTAGTGTGAGTTGGTCGACATCCATGAGTGAAATTTTTTAGTTCGTTATTTACAGTATTATTTAGTGTGATGATGGTAGTATCATCCACAAATAATGTAGATTTAAGAATGTTAGAAATATTTGGCAAATTATTGATGAATATAAAAAATAGGACTGGTCATAAGATGCTGCCCTGTGGCACTCCTGTTAATGGTAGAGTGGGGAAAGTTGTCATTGATGTCTACATATTGGTGTCTGTCACAAAAATAGAATCAAATGTAGTTCAGAGCAAGGCCTCTGATTCCATAGTGGTGAAATTTCAGTAAAAGGTACACAGCCCCTCTGTTTAAATTCCTAAAAATGCAAAACATACACTATACACACTCTTGCAATTTACATGTACAAAACCTTGTTCCTAAATCCTAATCCTGATCTGAAAACTTTAATGATAGATGTACAGTAATAAAATCCATGAGCACCACACCAGAAATAAATGACATTCCTAGTCAGACTAAATCTGTGCAAACACTCCATGCAAATAAAAAGGCCCAGTCTATGGAATTCACTCTCTAATGAAGTCTGCAAGAAAGGGAACTAGATGGATGACAAAGGTCATAAAACTAGCCTCGGTAACCAAGAGGAACCTCTAGAGAACATATAAATCCACGATAGACATATTTGATTACGAGATACAGTATTCAAAAGGGCGCTAAACTCGGCCACACAGAAAATCAGATCAGCCAAGAGAAACTATGAAAGAAAACTTGCCCAAAACATAGACCCAAAATTGTTCCATGCTTATTGAAGCGGTAAAACAAAAACAAAAGACTCGTAGGGCCCTTAATAGACGAGACTAACCAGGTAATAATTGACGATAAAAGGGCAGCAAACACCCTAAATGAATATTTTACATTGATGCTCACACTAGAAAGGTTAGATGACATCCCATTACCCATACAAATTTCTCCTAAATTCATTTTCCTCTCTGGGGAGGAGAATGAATTTAGGGATATACCCATAACATGCAAAATAATTAGAAAGAACATTGACAAAATAAAAGGCTCAAAAGCTCCAGGTGTGGATGGAATCCAATCCAAAGTCTTAAAGGAGCTGGCAGAAGAACTATGCTTACTGCTGAAACTTTTTTTCACAATCTCTGGACCAAGAGGCAATCCCCCTAGAATGGAAATACGCAAATGTCACCCCTATTTTAAAAAAAGGCAGAAAGACCTCGGCAGAAAACTTCGGCCGATTGGCTTGACATCACACACCTGCAAGCTTGTAGAGAGAAACCTCAATGAGGAAATCATTCACCATCTTTCAGTGAACAATCTTGTACAATCAACACAACATGAGTTTAAAAACGGATCTTGCCGTTTAAACTTGCTCACATTTTTGGAAACGGTAACCAGCTACACAAAGATGTCCAGTGGATGTGGTATACATGGATTTTGCTAAAGCCTTTGATAAGGTACCCCATGAAAGACTGGCAAAGAATTTACAGGCCCATGGAATAAATGGTAAAATATTAGAATGGATAAAGCAATAGTTGAAAGAAAGAAAACAAAGGGCCATGCTAAATTTTAGGGAACAAATCTGAATGGAGAAATGTGGTAAGTGGGGTGCCACAGGAGTCCATTTTGTGGTCTTTCCCTTTTGTCATATACATCAATGACATAAATGAGACTATTACAAACCACATTACCACATTGGCCCCCTTACTTAGATCTTTGTATATGGTAGATATTAAGTGACTGCACATCCTCTCAAGTGTACTCAATACAATGTATATAAAACTCTGAATTGTAATGCTAATCCTGACCTTTATTTAAATACTTCCTGGAGAGCTGTAATAGAACCCATGGGCACCACACTAGAAACAAATATCTATTTGATATTCCAAGAGTGCGACTTAACCCAACTAGAAATGCTCTGCAAATCAAATCAAGGGTCCCAAAATGTAGAATAACAATATTAATAATAATGATAATAATAATAATAATTTTATTTGCAAGAAAGTACAATGGGTTGGTGAGATTACATAGGATTGATATTTTAACATTCATGCAAAGTCACTAACACACAGCAAAATAAATAAATAAATAATATATAATATAATATAATATAATATAATATAATATAATATAATAAATATTACACACACACACACAAAGTTATTACATTCTTGTACAGCCACTAGTATGCGTAGCATTTCGGGCAGATCCCTGGAATATAACCGCACGAAGAATCGTTTTTACAACTAAGTACCCATTTTACTGTTGAGTTAAACAGAGGCTACAGTTAAGGATTTGCGCCCAGTAAATCCTCCCCGGCCAGGATACAAACCCATGACAAAGCGCTCGCGGAACGCCAGGCGAGTGTCTTACCACTACACCACGGAGACTGGTATTGGGTAGATCCTTGACCCATAAGCTGTTAAGCATAAGGGGCCGGAAGGCAAAAAATATTTGATTAATAATAATAATAATAATAATAATAAATAATAATTGTTTATTCAGGTAAGGTACATACATACAAGAGATTTTACAAAAATTGATTCATTTATAGATAGAGCTAGTACATACAATGCCTAAAGCCACTATTATGGAAAGCGTTTCGGGCAGGAAAAACATTAAAGACTAAAACTTAATACTAATTGAGTTTAAAGTATAAAATGTGTTGAGAACAAATAAAAATAAAAATAAAAGAGGGAACATGGCTGAAAAAGCAGCACAAATACAATTAGGTCGACAAACAGCGTTGTTTAAAAAAACATACATGGGTTGACAATATAGGGGTAAGGTAGGTTACAGGGAATTTATTAGGTACAGTAGTGCTTTGTTTTTATCTTAAACTGGTTGAGAGAGGTACAGTCTTTAACATGATTGGGAAGGTCATTTCCACATTCTGGGTCCCTTGATTTGTAGAGCATTTCTAGTTTGATTGTCGTACTCTTGGAATATCAAAACTGTGTTTTTCTGGTGTGGTGCTCATGGGTTCTGTTACAACCTTCACTGATGCTTTTGAGGTCAGGATTGGCATTACAGTTTAGCGTTTTATATATGTATAATACACATGAGAGAATGTGCAGTGACTAATATCTAACATATTCAGAGATTTGAGTAGGGGTACCAAGTGATGTCTGGGGCCAGAGTTGGATATTGTCCTAATAGCAGCTTTGTTTTGAGTAATTTGAGGACGTAAATGATTTTGGGTAGTAGAACCCCAAGCACAAATACCATAGTTGAGATATGGATGGATGAGGGAGTAATAGAGCGTCACCAGGGCAGGGCGGGGTACATAATATCTGATCTTAGAATGCCAACAGTTTTTGAAACTTTTTTTTATATATTTAGAATGTGTCCCTGGAAATTCAGCTTGTGGTCAATGAGAACGCCAAGGAATTTGCCATCTATTTTATTACATATTTGGGTATTGTTTATTCTGAGATTTATTTGATTAGAGTATTTATTGCCAAACAATGAAATATAGAAAGTTTTGTCAATGTTAAGGGTGAGTTTGTTGGCAGTTAGCCAAAGATGGACTTTACTTAGCTCAGTATTTACTGTGGCATTTAGAGCAAGGGGGTCAGGACTGGAGTAAATGAAGGTTGTGTCGTCGGCAAATAGAATTGGTTTGAGGTGTTGGGAGGCATTTGGAAGGTCATTAATGTAGATGAGAAAGAGGAGAGGGCCAAGTATGCTGCCCTGAGGAACACCGATGTTGATGGGTAGGGTGGGAGAAATTGAATTATTCACAAACATACTGGAGCCTGTTAGTAAGGTAAGATTTGAGGTATTGCAGAGTGTGTCCTCTGACTCCATAATGATGTAATTTAAGAACGTTTTGGTGGTTGACAGTGTCAAAGGCCTTACGCAGGTTCACAAATAACCCAACAGGGATTATGTAAAAATTACTTAAATGTTAAACAAATCTCCAACTTATTGGCTTCAGCGTCATGAAAGTTTCATCAAAATATTATCAGAAAATGTCTTTAGATGAATTTTATAAAACCATTTTGTTAAGGAGAACAGCTACTATTAACTGGAACTGAGGGATAATGTAGTAATAGAGATGCAAGCACCTATCCGACGCACAAAGAAGAATGCACTGTAGTAGTAAGAAGCGTTCACAAGTGGATGTGCAGCTAGTGGGTTTATAGCATTGCTAAGTAATACATATCACAAATAATAATGAGTATGTATGTAACTATGCTCTATATTGTTATATATCATATAAGTACATTACCCAATGTTAATATCTGTTACAGTACTTACAACAATGTCCCCCCCAAAAAATTTTTAAGGGAAATTTTTTTCTTTATTATTTGATTTTGTTGTAACCTTCAAATCTCGGAGGGTGCATACCTATCCCTAACTATGTGAAGATAGTATGAAATTGGTCAGTAAATAAATTATTCACAAATGAAAGAACTTGGGACATTGAATTTTTTTTGGCTGATTTTTTCACAGATTTCAAACTATTTTCTTTTTTCTTTAGGTTGTTTTGATGATTGGGGACCAGATTAGGGCTTTATATTATATATATATAACCCCTAAATCATTATAATTATCCCTATATTTTGTTTTTTGGAAGGTTATTTTTTCTTAACTTCATTTCAACACACATTGATCTACAACTTTACATATTCGAGTATGAATGCTGAACAATGTTTATTAAAACATACAAGTAAATTAATAAATTAGAACTACCTTATTCATTGTCGATAACTTCAACTTCAATTATCTCTAAAACTGGAGTTTCAACTTTAGTCAGCATCAAGAAATCCAGTTTGACAGATTCTCACCATTTTTTCCATATAGTGTGCACAGCTGTCTATTCTACAATCCCTATAGAATGGATTTTTCATAAACCCCAAACATGGAGTTGTAAATTTTGTTGTCTAAATTTGGTGCATATTTCAAATGCCATAGACAATTTTTTTTTTACAGTAAACTATACTGAAAACCTATATTCTAAATCTATGAAAATAAAGATCATATGCTATTCTGAGAGTATAATAACACCGAATAAACATTTGATATTTTACACTTTTACAGCTGATTTCAAAATCTGAAGTTTTCAATATTCAATTTTAGAATTATTTTTTCTTGTTTTTCAAGTTTCATTGGTGATCACTTAAAACAAAGTTGGAGCATTTATTAGCAGATTATGCACAAAAAATCTTGAAAGTGTTTGAGCAAGTTTCAGAAACTTAAGTTACATCCCCCTATCGTCTTTGTATGTTTTGCGCAGCTTAAGGGTTAATCTGACATACTGGGTAAGATGAAAATGTACATTATAGCAAGGCTTTTATATTGGCAAATAACTACAATATTAGTTGACAGGTGATTACACTGGTAAGGATATACTGTGTCTTAAGTACTGTATTATTAATATTGGGAAAGTGAGTAGTACAAGATACAGTGTGAGTTTGAAGTACAAGGTAGGAAACTATGAGGATGAAATTAGGTACTTTTTTATTTTACTTTTGAACAGGGCATGGTTTGGACAATTTTTTTTAATTCATCAGGGAGTGAGTTCCAAAGATTGGGCCCTTTTATTTGCATGAAGTGTTTGCACAGATTTAGTGTGACTGGTGATATTGGAGATATTTATTTCTAGTGTGGTGCTCATGGAATGACCTTCCCAATCACGTCAAAGACTGCCCATCTCTTGACCAGTTTAAGAGAAACCTAAGTACTACCTAATCAACTCTATTTAACCTTACCTTCTAAATGTCAACCTATGTCATTCTATTATTAAATATTAATGACTAGTAAAATTGCAAATATCTGCCATCAACTTAAGAAAATTGTAGTCCATCTGTTTATTTATTCAAAATTACTATCTGCTCCTCTGTTGCAATTGCTTCTGTTCATTCAACATGTAATTGTCAATCATTCTTCTACTTCAGTTCAATTCATGCTTTTGATCTCAATTAGTCTTAAGTCTTAATTTTTAAGTTTTTATTCCACATTTTGCCCAAAATGCTGTGCATATTAGTGGCTTTAAGCATAGTATATACAATGGTACCTTTGTTTACGAATTTATTCCGTTCCCAGAGACAGTTCGTAAACAGATAATTGTAAACCGTAATGAATTTTCCCAATAGAAATAATGTAAATTGAATTAATCCGTTCCACACCCCAAAATTGTTAACATAAAAATACATTTTATACATACTACTTATATTTTGTACTTATATTTTGTACTACAGTATATACAGTACAAGTATATCTTTAATGAGGACTCTTGTTGGCGTATGGAAGATGGTGAGGAGGAGATGTGATTGTGTTTGGAAGGGAAGTCCCCTTCCATTATAACATCAGGCAGTGATGACATTTCTGGGGTACTCTTGTGTTTTGCAGGTATACCACTAGGACCTGGTTCTGGCTCACTACTTGCTTGTCTTATTGAGAATCTGTCTAAAGACACTTTTTTTTTTTTTTTTTTTTTACTATGTTTTAACACTTGTCTGTAGTGAGACATCACATTCATTCACTATGAATGATCTCTGTTTTCCTCTTCAACTATTTTCGTAGGTTGAACTAACCTTCTTGGAACTCATGGCGTGATATATAATAAGAACTTTACTGTTCAGAAACCAAAAAGGCAGAAAAACACTGAAATTATTTACAAAGAATTCAAGCGCAGTTGTCACTAGACAGGAGACACTGGTAGACTGAGCGTGCCTTGCCCGCACCCAGCATAACCGCGCACTCGCTTGACCCATACATGTATTAACAAACATCGTATTCCAAGGCAAATGTCATACAGTCAAATTTTAAGAGGAATTTGACGTATACCAACAAAATCGTAATCTAGGGCAGTCGTAAACCAAGGTACCACTGTAAATACCGTTCTGAAAGCCTGCCACTAAATATTTTAATATTTTGTATGCTACTGCCTTTTTTTTATTTTTCTATTTAAATTCCTCCTCTTGAAGAGGAAATGGTGTAATGATTTTTAATATTGGTCTTCCCAAATTCATTTTGTTTGTGGTCAGGACCACTGTAACACAGCCATGTGTTTACATGGCCATAACCACTGCAACACTTAGAGCAGTATTTTTTACATGGCGAGGACCACTGTACTTGTACAAGTCAAATTAACATTTTTAAGGTATTGGCTTAAATATTTACACCAGGTTGTAATGCATGGTGAGAATGGTGAAATCAATATGGGTGGTGGTAGGGAGTTAAGTGATGACCTGGTTAGATCAGCAGGTAGGGAGATGAAGGGTTCTCCTAGCCCTTCCCTGAGTGCTGCAGCCTCTCAAGTGTCCCTGGTACCCAGTGAGCTCACCACCAGTGATCCTGATCTGGCTGCCTCTTCAGCCTACTCATCAGGGTCCTCTAGGCTTCCCTCGTCACAAGAGAGTGTGACCACCATCACTGACCTGGCTCCTGAAGACTACACCACTGAGATTGGTAAATAAATTAGCTTCATTGGTTTTACTTTTGAGTCTTAAATTTTTTATTCATAATGTTTTTTAGTGAACTTCAAGGGTAACCCAACAAGGGATTTTAAACACAGGTTTAATAATAACAGTAGTTATAATTGTCATAATAGTCCCTGTGGCACAGTGGTAAGACACTTGCCCTGCACTTTGCGAGCGATTTGGCCTGGGTTCGTATCCTGGCCGGGAAGGATTGACTAGGTGCCAATCCTTAACTGTACACTTCTTTTCATCCAGCATTGAATGGGTACCTGGTTATTAAACAATTTGGCGGGTTGTATTCCAGGGGAAAATAAAGATTAAGGACCTGCCCGAAATGCTGTGCATGCTAGTGGCTTTACAAGAATGCAAGAATTCTTGCATATATAAAAATAAATAAAGAGGTTACAAGCTAGAACAGGCACTGGAGAAATGTCACTTGTGGAGTACCACAGTTCATTTCTAGCACCATTAAATGTTAATTTTCTACATAAACAGGGGCCACAGGCACTATGAAACTATGGGCCACAAGGCTAACAACACTGCAAACCAGGCATGATGGGGCAGATCTCATTGGCACTTTTAAAATACTGTACTGAACAATTTGGAGGATGTTGATCCAGACAATTTTGTTTTTAAAAGTCAGATGTAACACAGATCGACAGTTTCAAGCTCAACAAGCTACAATGTAGGACTGAGAACAGGAGATTCTTTTTCACCCAAAGGGCTATAAACCCACAGAACTGCCTACCAGCTGATGCCGTAAATGCTAAGTTAGAGGCATTAAATATGCCAAAGCTGGGATATGATCGCAATGTACAAAATGGTAATGGTGTAATGTATGTTTACGTATGTGTGTTTGGGTCATAAACTCGAAGGATTTAGTGGTTTTTGATGGTTGTTTAATAGTCTTGGTTACAGCAATTGATTGTTAGATATATAATGTTGTGTTGAGATGAGGCCTGGAGCAGGGAGCAGAGCTTGAGTAAAGCTGGGGTAGAAAGCCTGAGAGTGGGACGAGAGCTGGAAGCTCATATATGGCCACAATCTGGCTCTCTGCTTCTGCTCTGTGATGAGACTAGTGTTTTGTGAGAAGAACTGGACTCGTCAAGTGGTACATTGTTGCTTGTGAATGTTGGTGTTGAATATCTGTAGTATCTCTTGTGCATCTGTATTGAACCACTATTCAAGTTAGACTGACTGGCAATCTATGAATTGATGGTTTATTACCTGTACAAGCTTCACTTTCTCAAACCGACCAACATTTAGCAACTTGCCTCACAGCGTCCTTGATGTCTGTACACTTTGGAAGAGAGAGTAATTGTAATTAGTGGACCTAGGAGTAGTGTTGAACTTTGTGGAAAGTGGAACTCTTAAAGAAAGGTTATATGGAATTAACAGGCACATCTGTTAATTACACACAACCACCTATTCAGATAAAAGATTCTGGAGGATGTAGTACAATGTACATGGATTTTGCTAAAGCCTTTAATAAGGTACCACATGAGAGGCTTGCAAGGTAATTACAGGCATGTGGAATACTAGAGTGGATAAAACAATCGTTAAAACAAAGAAAACAAATGGTTGTGGTAAATTTGACTGGGAAAATGTGGTATGTGGGTTACCACAGAGGTTCATTTTGGGGCCTACTCTTTTTGTCATATACATCAATGATATGGATGAGAATATTATAAACCACATCAAATTTGCAGATGATACAAAGATTTATGGTAAAGTGGAACATGATACTGAAGCCTTACAGAGAGATTTAATGAACTCTACAAATGACCAGAAGACTGGCAAATGCTTGTTAATATCAATAAATGCAAGACCTTGCATGTGGGGCATAGCAACCCATGCCACAACTACCAAATTAATAACATCACATTACAGCAGATTGATGAAGTATCATAGTCAAAATCCCCAATTCACTGAAAATTGCAGAACAGGTAGGAGCAGCCATAAAAAAAAAGAGGCTAACCAAAGCCTAGGAATAATCATGTGTATCTTTTGACTTTAAAGAAAAGAAGTTAGTGATTCAACTATATAAATCTTTGGTGCAACCCCACATAGATTATTCTATCCAAGCATGGAGACATCATCTTCATAAGGACATAGCTGCTTAGGAGAAATTACAACACTGGGCAACAAAAATCATTCCAGAAATAAGTTAACTCTCGTACCATGGATGGTTAAGGGCCTCAGGGCTAACAACTCTGCAAACCAGGCATGACAGAGCAGATTTCATCGTTAGTTTAGTTCATTTATTATGCACCCCATACCCATCCTGTGGGCAGTAGTGGAAAGGGTTACAGAGGCACATAATGGGCTCAGGGACTGAACCCCACAATTCATTTAGCTATTGAAACTTTTAAATACTGTACTGAAAAATTTAGAGGATGTTCCAGACAATTTCTTCAAAAGGTCAGAGGTAACAAACAAGGAGCAATGGTTTAAAGCTCAACAAGCCACAATGCAGGACTGAAAACAAGAGATACTTTTTCAATGAGACGAAAGAAGAAATTAATTGGGGATATGATTTGAAGTACAGTAGTAGTATTATTGGAACACTGGCAGTTGGAGAGAGAATGCACACCAGTTATTCAGTTACTTTGGTGGTGAAGTATACTGTGGGGAGTTCTCTGACATCAGTGAGACACTTGGCAAGTAATAGTGTAGCAAAGTGCAGACTTCGTTTGTCATATTTATGGTGCTATCTCTCTGATAATTTGGTGTCGGATATATTTTGCTTAAATGTCCCAGTTGTCGGTTAGTAATAAGTGTTGTTTGATCCGTCCATTCTAGAGTGTATTGTATTGAGGGTCATTCCTGAGCATGTCCCATATCATACTATTTATTATAGTACTGTAGATATATTTATTATATCAAAAAATTTGTTACATAGTAAGAACTTTGTGCTGTTAGAATATTTGAAATTTACATATCAAGTTGAGAAGACTTCAAATTAATGTAACTGATGTTAGTCCTGGTTTTTGTGAGACCAGTAAAGTAATGCCTGGTCTGTGAAAATATTACCTCTATTGTAAGAGTGACTGTAAAGTACTGTAACTTTAAGCTCTAGAAATAAAACCCTTTGTAGTTATAACAACTATTATTGTCCCTGCTTGTATACCTTAACCTTGTTTGACCCCCTAGGAGTGAGGAATGCCTGCCCAGGTTAGTTTGATCATTGGTGTACTATAAGGAGTACTATAGAGCAGACCCTAGTTTGCCTTTGCCTTTATAATAAATTTCATGCATTAAAGGAAGGGTTTCGATAGTTTGTACTCCAGTGGCTTAGAAGCTTGTATCCCCCTACAATATATACTGTACAATATTTCTATTAATGTCTAACTGATGTTTTTTCAGTGGAATTTGCAACTAGTCCTCAAGCCTTGAAGACTGGTAGAGGGAAGAACAATGGTGTTTGCTTTGTAGAGTCACATGATGGGATGAGACTTTTTCCATCTTCCACCCAAAGCCTCCTCACTCCTAGCTGTAAGCCAGGTTTGTAACCATTTAATTGATTATCTATTGTATTCGTTCACTTGAAAATCTCTTATTTTATCTTAAATTTACTCATTACAATAACATATATTTTAAAAAGATTTATACAAAATATTTGGGAGTGTACTGTACTAAGTTTCAAGTACAGGTATTAAACAATTGTTTAAAACTTGCCAAAGCTTGCCTAGATCTATCTGTCCAGGTGATTGTAGACTGTATGCTCTAATTCATTACTGTTCAGCATTTTCAAATAAGTTTAAAGGGTACTTTATTTTTAAACTGTAAAATGTACTAATTTTTCTATAAATTGAAAAGTCTAAAAGCTTGTCATAAGAACATGCCTCATGTGTACATGGGTAAGAACAAAGTCAACCGAGAAAGCCTATTGGCCTATACCAGGCAACAGCTATTTATATTCACCTAAGCTCATTCATATATGTTTGAGTTACGTTTGAGACAATCTAGTGATCCCACATCAATTTTGTTATCTAGTAATCTGTTCCATTAGCATATCCTATCCAAACCACTATTTACCTACATATTTCCTGACTAAATTTGTCCAATATGCAGTGTATCCATAGTTTTCTTCTATTATGTTTATATACTGTATGAACTCGCTGATCCGAATATCTAGGTTATCTAGTGTAATTTGTGGCCGGATATTTTTCTGTCAAAATGGCCATATCCGAATAGCAATTTGGATAACCAGAGATTTTGCCAGATGCTCAGATAGGCATTGAGCCATACCATATACTGTAATCTTAAACAGCAGTGGCTTGAGTCGCAGAGTATAGGTGGTGTTGGTGTGGCTGGTTTCAGGGTAGGGGGTGTTGGGGGATAAGGTCGGGTCGGGTTGGTGGGGGGACTGTCTTGGATATCAGGGGCCTATGATCTGTATTGTATAGAATAACCAAGAATTATTTTAAAACAATTCATTACAGTAAAAACTAAAGAAATATTATCTAATATTATAACAATTACAAATTTGAGAAAATCCTCTATGGATGTGAGGTGATGCGAAACTGCAACCACTGCATTGCCAGCCGCATACTCTACCACTAGACCACCACTGACTTGTAAAAGTCATACAACTGGATTTCTACTGAAATCGCTTCCTTTCACTTTCTGTGAAATCAGATCCTTTTGACTTTTAAGTCAAAAGGATCTTTTGTATGACTTTTAAGTCAGATGTGGTCTAGTGGTAGAGTATGCGGCTGGCAATGCAGTGGTCGCAGGTTCGCATCACATCACAGCTCTAGTGGATTTTCTCATTGATATATATCACGTTAGTGGGATTTCTGTGTGTATGTAAATACAAATTTCTTTAAATCTATGTCTACAGGCTGTAGTTTCCTGCTAAATTTTAGTTTTTTCTGCCTGGTGGCCTATGTATTGTGCCTTCCTGCCAAGTGGACCTGTCCAGGCCATGTGCTCTCAACCCTTACGTTATACCACAGTGCTGTGCCATTGGTAAAACATTTTCTTAACCACTGTACTGTGCTCCAGATGCTTTACTAGTTTTTTGTTTTACTAGGGGTCTGGGGCTCCCTCTTCTCCCTCCCGGGAAGGGGGAAGCTGCACCAGATGGCAGCGCGGAGACGTGGTGACGTCATGCTTGTTTTTGTTTGGGGAGTTCTGTCCACTAGTTCGACACTCGGGAGCAATTTCTTAACCATAATAGGGGTTTGTTTTGGGATGCTTACCTTTCTGGGTGCCTGACCCGATCGATGGCAGACATAGAATGCTTCCAACCACATGGGGGTTTTCTATAGGCCACTGCTCTGCGTGTCTCTCTGAGGGGGCCAGGTTCTGGCTTGTGGTCCCCAGTAGGCCTTAAGAACTCCATTCGCACCGACTGATGCCAAAGTCTAATATTAGCAATATCAGCCTGGATAGCTCCAGGGAGCCTCCGGGTCTCACCCAGAAAATGGCATTTTATTACATTGTTTTTTTTTTTTTTTTTTAAACTTCTGCAACTTTCAGTGAATAGAATGAATGGTTAAATGGCAACTTTCAGTGAATGGTGGATTTTGACTCTAAGGTTCTTTTCTTCATCTAACTGCTGTAAGGTAATGTTATTAATTTGGTAGTTGTGACGTGGTTTGTTATGCTCCACATGAAAGGTCTTGCATTTGTTGATATTAAAATGCACTTGCCAGTCATTTGACCATTTGTGGTGTGCATGTAGGTCTCTTGGCAAAACTTAAATAAAATTTTAATTTCTACTTTACCATAAATCTTTGTCATTTGCAAATTTATGATTTGTTTGTAATATTCTCACCTGGGAGCGGGAGTACTAGTTTGCATACAGAGTTGCTAGTTTCTTCGCTTCTTTTCATTTGTGAGGAATTCTTCGCTTTTTCGGGTGGTAGAGTGCATTTTACCAGCTAATTGTTTTTGGATTACCAATCTTTCTGGGCTACTACCCCAGTTGATGGCAGAAAATGACAATACTTTACATGTAGAGTGCTCATATGCCATTACTCCCTGTTCCTCTCTTAAGAGGGCCAGGTTCTGGCTAGTGGTCCCCGGTAGGCTAAGAACTCGGTGACTGATGACCCCAAACTAATGAAGTACTGTACATATCAGTTCGGATAGGTTCAGGGAGCCTTTGGGGCTACCCCCAGAAAAGGGCATTTCATTACATTTAATGCTGACTTTTTTCAGTACAATACTGTAGCTTTAACCTCTGTGATGCGCTGCGTTTATTGTAAAATTTCTCCCTGTGCGCCGAAAATCAAGTGTTCACAATTTTTTTTAATGATAAATTCCCTTCCCTGAACATGTACATGTTAAAAAAAAAAAAAAAAAAAAAAAAAAAAAAAAAAAAAAAAAAAATAATGTAAAATTGCACCTACGCAACTACTATGGCTGTAGGGACGTGGAGAAAATGGCGCATGACGTCATCACGGACTGGGTGCTTGTGCGTTAAACTCCCAGATGCGGTCGCACGGGCCATTCAAGCCTTGCAAGTTGCCACAAATATATTTACAAATAATAATAATTATGTATTTTCAATGCTTTATAAGGATTTTTTGTATCGTATCTGATGAATGTGTCCTATCACGGGTGGGGGTCGTCATGTATTTTAATGTTGTCTAGGGGAATAAGGCTTTTATTTGAGCCAAGGAGAATTCAAGTTGTAGGGAAACAACCTAGTAGATAAATGACATAAATATATATTTATAAAACACATGTGCCAGAACTTTCAAATCCAGGGATCCCATTACAATAGTTGTACTCTTCAAGTCACTTGTGTTGTCCCGTCTCGAGTACTGCTCAGTACTCGCCTCCCCCTTCAGAGCAGGAGAGATTGCTGAAATAGAGGGAATACAGAGAACAAATACGGCACGCATAGACGCGATAAAGCACCTAAATTATTGGGATCGTCTCAAAGCTCTCCAAATGTACTCACTAGAAAGGAGACAAGAGAGAGATACCAAATAATATACACGTTGAAAATACTGGAGGGCCAGGTCTCTAATCTACACAGTAAAATAACAACGTACTGGAGTGAACGATATGGAAGAAAATGCAGGATAGAACCAGTGAAGAGCAGAGGTGCGATAGGCACAATCGGAGAAACCGGTATATAAACATCAGAGGTCCGCGGTTGTTCAACGTCCTCCCAGCGACTAAGAAATATTGCCGGAACAACCGTGGACATCAAGAGAAAACTAGACTGTTTTCTAAAAGAAGTTCCGGACCAACCGGGCTGTGGTGGGTATATGGGTCTGCGGGCTGCTCCAAGCAACAGCCTGGTGGACCAAATTCTCACAAGTCAAGCCTGGCCTCAGGCTGGGCTTGGGGAGTAGAAGAACTCCCAGAACCCTATCAAGCAGGTATTAAGCAGACATCACATAATTCATTCCTTATAAATCAATGCATTCAAAAGGAAAACATTCTCTTATCACCCAAATGGGCTCTGGTCGACATACAACTCTTAGTCCAACACTGGAACTGTGCACTCCAGCACTACCTCTGTCAGCCTGTGACAAATATATAAATCCCTAGGAAATCTTGACTTTCTCTCTCAAAAAATGCTCAGAATGATATCCGAATATTCTACTCTACCGTGCAACCCTGTTAATACAACACTCTGGCTTATCTTATGATATGGCTGGAGAAAAGCCTCAGAAAACAAGGACCGGTCAGACAGCTTGTGCTCCGCGTCAGGTCGTAAACGGCATCCGTCCCCCCGGTTTTGTCATCGCCCCTTACTCTCTTATTCAACATTTCCAATCCAACCCTTTAATTACTCCATTAACCACAGTCCCTATACAGGTATTTTGATTAAGTCCACTTTTCCTTCACACAGTTTGGCTATTCTAATACACCTTATTCATCGAACGATCTTCAGCTGAAGTTCTTATTACTCCACTTTACTGGTGGAGTAATAAGTCACTCGTGGCCTCCCAGTTGCCAGCTGCAGATTTCTTTCAAGAAAATATTCTCTAATAAACTCATTTGTGTTTATAAATAATTTATAATAGAAACTAATCTCCACAGGAGGTAAGGTTTGTAACATGTCCTTTACAATATTTATACAGTAGAACATTCATAATGTTCCATGAAACTGTGATACATGTCAGTAATGTGTCCACAATAAATGTTTGTCACAATATTACTTGTTCAAAATTCACTAATATTACATTATGTACAGTTTCACACTATTTACACAGTAACACAATGTATTACATACTCAGTACTTAGCAAGTGAGTGATATTCAAAGCAGCAGTCCATGAGACAGAACGGGACTTTGCACTCGACACATGGTACATAAAGATTTTCACTAACTAGGTTTTCGTTCCGAGTTCTTGTAAACAATGCACTCGCATATACATTTGGCTTTAGTTCCTGTAGGTGGTTGGTAAGTAGGCAGGCTTGTGAATTGTAAAGCCATCTTTAGCAGCCAGTCTGTTGCAGACTAAATCTGGTCTTGAGGCATGAACAACTGTCCTTACACTGTCTTCCTGGCTACTCTTGACGAGTAATTGCGACACTAGAGCCTGACTTAAAATCTCGAATTGATGGTTTTTGGCCTGTTTTCACCAAATGTTGAAACATTTCAGTACTGTTACGCCCACAAGATGAAAGAAGAATTTCCTCGTCCACTTTACACTTTTGCGAACACACTCGAAGGCATCAACCATCATGTCACATTTATCTACAAGTCTCATATATATGCATTTCACCAGTGTGAATACTTGACAACATATTGATTTCACGTCTGTCTTTGCAACGCACTGCTGAAATCTTATCACATTTTCGAAGTTCACAATTGCCTACACCAATATTATTTAAAACAACTGGCATTTCTTTCCTGTGTGTCTTTACAGTGTCACACACTTCTGTGTTACGTTCAAGCAAGAACTTTGTTAGCAAGTGGCTCGTATAATAGTCAGTGTACAGAATGTGCACCTTGTTCAGCAGTGGTTCTATGAGCGTCTTCACACTGCTAGAAAACCTGTGAGGATCCTGTGGGGGTATGTCTATGTTTGTACCGGAATATAATATAATATAATATAATATATATCAGTCACCATTCCAGTTTCACAGTTGCACAGTACAAAGAATTTGAGGCCAAAATGGTGCCATTTCGATGGGATGTACTGTTTGAAAAGAAGACAGCCCTTGAAAAGAACTATGGATTCATTAATGACAACATTCTGCCCTGGTACTCTGGTACAAAGTGATCACGAAATTTCCCTCTGATATCACTGAACACTTTTTGTGCTCTCCATAGTCGATCATTTCTATCAACATTTGCAATGTTTTCAAAGTTTTGGCACCGTAGTAGTATCAGGAACCTGTCTCGTGACATGTATTTGTTGAACACGGGTTGATACATCACATTCTTTGTTTTAATAATCCTGTATGATGTGCTTCACCGAATGTTTCATGAGCATACACAGAGCAAAGAACACATACAACTCGGCCACGGTCGTGTCCTTCCAACGTACCATACGTGAAGCAGGTTATATGCCACCTGCAAGAAGTTGCCCCTGCATACCGGTTGGTTTTGGCAACAAGATGTTGCATGAACTGCTCATCAAAATATGCAATAAAATAATCACTTTGTCATGTCGTCACCTGTGTACGGAACATAGGTGCAACTCCCACATCACTATCATCAAATATCACTAGTGTTGGCTTCTGTGTTCTCGAGGGTTCAGGAAGGTTTTTCGCTACTTCCTGCATTATTGGAACGTCTGTCGGCTCCTTGTCCTTGTCGCAGTTTTGGGCTACTTGTGGCCCGGTTGGGCTGCTTGTGGCCCGGTTGGGTTCCTTTTTGGGCTCTCTTTGCTTCATTGGCCGGTTTTATTGTTCCTGCTTCCTCTTTTGGCTACTTTTCTAGTGCAGTAGTCCTGGTTGGCGCCTTCCCGCAGAGAGGGTTGTCGGTTTGGCCAGCGTGTCGTGCGCATGCGCCGTAATTTGTTTTGGTCTGGGCGGTGTTTCAGTGCTGGTGTTTTGTGCCCTTTTTGCTACAGTGCTTCGCCTCTCGCTCTTCTCCCTGGCTGCGGTTTGTGCCCCTTTGCTCCGGGGGTGTCCTGGTTCCCAGTTGTGGGGAGGATGCCGCGGTTTTCCTTGTCATGGGTGTGGGCCGCCTCCTTCGCCTCTACCTGCTCTCCTGCGGGTCCGGCCGGGGCCGGCTCTGGCGTTTTCACCTGGTGGTGCTCCCAGGTTCTTCTGGGCACGGTTGAGTCGTGTCACGTTCGTGCTACCATTCGCCAGGTGAGTTTCTGCGGTCTGGCATCTTTTGGCCGGGCGCTGGATGCGGTGTTGTTTATATACCTGTCTTTATTTAGGTATATTTTTGTACGACTGAGACCGTTCGCACACCAGTGACTGTCCCTTTTTCAACCCTTCCTGTCCCCCTCATGTGCATGTCCAACCCATGCTAGAGTCATTCTGGGGACCCACCTTTTTTCATGTTGTGTGGTGTGGGGGTTGTGGGGTTGGTTCTGTACTCACCTGGTAAGGCTCCTGGCTGTGCTTGCAGGGTTTGAGCTCTGGCTCTTGGGTCCCGCCTATCTGATAGAACTTGTGGGATAGTACCAGTGGAGTGCAGTGGTGCTATAGGCACAATTGGGGAACACTGTATAATCATCAGAGGTCTGCGGTGGTTACATGACCTACTTGCGAGCATAAGCCTTATTGCTGGTAAGTCCGGGGACTTTCGGAGCACGCTAGCCTGTTTTCGAATAGATGTTCCGGCCCATCCTGGTTGTGGGGGGTATGTGGGCCTGCGGGCCGCTCAAAGCAGCTGCCTGGTGGGCCACCCTCTGGCCGGTTTAGCCTGGCCTCGGGACGGGCTTGGGGTGTAAATGAGCTCCCAGTACCCCATCCAGCAGGTATCGAGCGGGGTTTCTCCGCCGTCGGTCGCCTGGTGTGCAGGTTTCTGGGCTTGCTGGGTTTTGTCGTGTCTCTGTTGGCCCTGTTTGGGGTCTGCCTGCTCCGTTCTCTGCCTTTGCAGAATGGGGTTGCTATTTACATGTTGCATGTTGTGGTGGTGCCTGTTGCTGCTACTGCACGTGTGCATTGGTACCGTGTTTCGCGGTGGTGTGTCCTTGTTCCTGTGTCCGGTTGTGGTGTGGCACTTTGCTGCTGTTTTCCTGGGGTTTTTGTGCTTCTGCTCTTTCTTCCTGCCTCCTCTGCAGCAGAGGTGTTCTGCGTGTGTTCCTGGGCTTCTTGGGCGTTTTTCAGCCTGTGTCCTGTGGTGTGCTTCTTTGTCTCGGTCTATTGCAGTTGTTTGTACCCCTTGGTTTGGGTACTGTTCTGGCGGCAACCCTTCCGCCTTCTTTGGTTTCCTGGCTTGCCCTGCCGGTTGGGTTTTTGGGGTCTTGCGATGTCTCGCGTCGGACCCGTCGTTTCTGAACTCCTGGCGGGCTTGCTTGCTTTGGGGGAGTTTTTCTGTTCTGCAGACGTTCCATCTCCTTGTGCCGCCTGGGTTTCGGTGGTCGCGCCCGAGATCTTCCCGCGGCTCCGCCTTTTCCTGGGCTTTGAGGGGCCTTGTCGGGGCTGCTTATGTTCTGCCTCGCGGTCTCGCCTCCGGTTGGTGGTCGGGTAGCTTCATGGTAGGTGTCCCACCTGCGTGCTTCTCTTGGCGGCAGTATGGGGTACTGTATTTTGGCAGTCCTTCCTTTTCCTGTCCCTTCTTAGGTGGTTACTCTTGTTAGCTTGGTTTACTGTCGGCTTGGTTTTCTGGTGGGAGTTGGGGGCCGTCGTCTTGCCACATACTGTCGCCTCTTTTCGTGCGGCGCTGGCGGAGCCGCTTCGGCTTGCTTTCGGTCTTGGTGTTGCTTCTGCACCGTTAGTAAGCTGTCTCATGCGTCGTTTCACCTCCGGCCTGTTCGTGCGCCGCTTGCACCGTCCTGGTCTCTGGTCAGCGTGCTCTGTCTTCTCCTCGGTTGGTAGTGCACTTTCGGTTCCGGTGTGTTTTTTCGTCGGCTCTTTCTTTTTGACATTTGCCTCTGGGGGTCGGGTCGCTGAGTTTTCTTGCTCCTTCGGTTTTAGCATTTTGGTTGTTCGGTGGCAACAGTCTCCATCTTTTCTGGCGTGGGGTGGGGCTGCAGTGTTCTGGAGGGGTCCAGGGTTGTTGGTGCTTCGTTGGTCGGGCCGGGGGTGTGTTGTGTTTTGTGTTCAGTGGCGGCCCTCCTCTGTTGTTTGCGTGCCACAGCGTCTGGGTCCGGAGCGCGTTTTGCATTGATCCGGTTCTGTTCCTCCCGGTTCGCAGGTGATGGTGTCCCGGGTTGTCAGCCGTGTTCTTGCGGCTCAGCTGCCCGTGTTCTTCCCTCATGCCCGTGGTGTTCGTAGCTTTGCTGCTCTCACTGCCGTCTGGGCGACGTGTCCTTGCGGTCTTTCGGGCATGGAATTTTGGTGTTCGTTCGGGGGCCTTGCTACTCGTTGTTCTCGTGTTGTTCCCGGGATTTTTCAGGGCTGTGGCGCCTTGGGTTGGCGTTTGCTGCCGGTTGTCTCGCTTCCATGGGGGTTGCGTGATGTCTGCCTCTCGGTTCCGTCCCTTTGACCTTCCTCTGTGGGTAGTTAGCTCCGGGGAGCCGACGGGGCTCCCCCCAGAAAACCAGCGTTGAATGTAATGAAACGCCATTTTCTGGGTGAGACCCGGAGGCGCCCCAGCAACCCTCCCTCCCTCCGGTCGGCGGTTTTCCGCGTGTTTTTGACATCCAGCCTCAGAACTGATGGGTGGATAGCCGGCGTGGGAGGTCTGGGGCTCCCCCTTCCCCCTCCCGGGGAGGGGGGAGCTGCGCAGACAGCGGCGCGGTAACGTATGACGTCATACTAGTTTGCTTGTTTTTCTGTTGAGGAGTTCTATCCACTAGTTCAGCTTTAGGTAGCAATTTTCACCAGAATAGGGGTTTGTTTTGGAATGCTTACCTTTCTGGATGCTTGACCCGGTCGATGGCAGACATAGAATGCTTCCAACCACACTGGGGTTTCTATAGGCCATTGCTCCCCTTGCCTCTCTGAGGGGACCTGGGTTCTGGCCGTGGTCCCCGGTAGGCCCTAGAACTCCATACACATGACTGATGCCAAAGTCTGACATTAGCATATCAGCCTGGTAAAGCTCCGGGGAGCCTCCGGGTCTCGCCCAGAAAATGGCGTTTCATTACATTCAACGCTGGTTTTTTTACTTTGATTTGTTTACTTGTCATTCATTAATTTAGTTTTTGAAGGGTGGACATTTAGCCACTTTGCTTGGTTCAAGAGGTTTTCTTCATCTTTTAAATAAATGATATATTTAAATTTGCTCTTTTGACTAATGCAATTTTTTCGTATTCAGTATGGCATTTCAAAAAAATATTGGCAGTACATGTGTATATATTTCAGATAGTTTTTTACATAGTAATAGTAGTTTTTTTCTTGCAGAGGAGTTAGAATCATCTGAGAATTCGCCCAAGCAAGATGGCTTTGAAGTTAGTAGTGATTTGGAGGAAGAATATTTTGAGGAATTTCATCTTCCTAACTCTCATGAAAATGCATTTGTGAGACATAAAAGTTTTCGCCGTAAAGTAAACCTAACACCCATCCATGCTCCTGATGCCGAAAAGATTGAAGGGTTATTGCTAGCTGGAGAGTTTCAGCGGCATGGCAGCATGCGAAGGAAAATTGTTTCAGAAGAAATCACGATGGTTCCTGAGGAGTCGGGCATCACTGATAGCTTTATGTTGCCTAAGAATAACAGACGAGAGAGAGATACAGACAAGTCTGTATCTGATGTTGGAACTTTTGCAAGAGATCTGATGGAAATAGAGAATATGTTAAATGATAGTGAAGAGGTAGAAGACATTTCTGGCATTGTGGTTGGTGAAAATCTTATAAATGAAAGGTTATTGCATGATGGGCCACAGCAGTTGCATGCCAATACATCCACTCCAAAATCTAGCAATACAAAAAATATATCGGATTGTACCTCGGCAGATCTGAGTTTGAACATGACAGAAGAAACTCAAAGTGATGAAAGTCTGAGCATTGAACAAAGTACACTTATGAAAGTTAGAGAATGTTTGGATTTTACAAAATATAAAGCTATATACAACCTTAGTGGAAGACTGCAGGACATTCTTACACCCATGGAAATAGAAGAAGTTTTGAATAATTCTGAGCGTTACAGTGAATATGTTAATAAGGAAGTGATCCAGGCTCTTCAAGACTCTCTTCAGGATCAACAAAATACTAACAATAGCGGCAATACTGATAGTGGAATTTCTTCTCCAAAGAAAATTATATCGGTAGAAGGGCTCGACTTGGACACGGTTGTCAAGATGGACATTCGAGCTGTATTTGATGACAGCTACTCAAAAATATGTGGATCTGACACTAATATTTCTAAAAGGTCTTCTACTGCATTTATTGATGAGTTTGAAGATATGGGCATTAGGTTTGAGAGACGTAAATCACTCAGACTAGGCAAAACAGGGTACAAAGAACTGGAAGTAGAAGGGGTCTTTATCGAGAGCAAATCTCAAGACATTGGTCTTAAAAAAATTAAAGCCCCTACACTTGACCTGAGTGGGAGCACTAGTGAAGAGTACACTGATGTTCCAGATCTTTCAAATGCTGAAATTACTGATACAACAGTGAATAAATTACAAGATTCCAAGAATGATGGACCTTATGACAATTTCAGAAAAGTATGTTCCATAACTGTTCCTGTACCAGATATTGTCATTACAAGCACATGTGAAGGTAACAACAATGACTCTAGTGTGTCTCTGCTGCAGATTGAAAGCAGTGATGTTTCTGATGTAGCCTCTGCTGCTTTTGAACCTATTAGTAGCAATAAGGGAAACTCTTCTGAAGGTATGTGTTTTTTCTCAGATATATTTTGTTTCTTTGTTATTAAAGCATCAAAGTTTCCATTTCCAGATGGAAACTTATCTTCCAGCTGGTCTGTAAGAATTGCAAAGATATTTTTAACATCTTGGTTATTTCTCCCTCAATCCTGTGGTAAAATCCTCTAAATTTTACTATGTTGCATAATTGTAATGAAACCAATCTCTCCTGCTCAGTTCATATTTAGACTAAGATTACAGCCCAGTGCTCCTCTGCAGTGAAAGTCAGTAAGTCATTCATTCCCAGTACAGTACTTTAGAGGAATAAATACCAAAAACAAGATTTAAAATACTGTAGGAATTTCTTATGTACTTTACATATGTGTTTTCAGCTACAATCAAATTTTCTGTTCTTCACTCTGCTCTTCTTACTCTACACCACTCTCTAATCTATTCCTATCTAACTTTTGGTATCTGTACATAGTGTTCAACCACTGTAAACTACTTCAAACCTATCACCCAGCAAAAATCAGTTATCAGAACTATAAATTCTGTTTTCAGATAACACACAGCCCCCTCTCTTTAAATGTCCGAACATGCTAAACACACACACTTCACACATTCCCTTGTGCAATTTGAACTTACAAAACCTTATTCCTAAATTCTCATCTTGTTTTAAAAAATTACTTAGATGGATGTAATAGAACCCGTGAGCATCACACCAGAAATTAATATGATATTTTCAGTCAAACTAAATCTGTGCAAACAAATAAAATTACTCAATATATGGAACTCGCTCCCAAATGAAGTTAAAAGTTTGTCCAACCTATACTTTACTCAAAAGTAGAACAATGAAGTAACTAATTTCATCTTCTTAGTATCCTACCTTGTGCTACCAACTCTCACAGTATCATGTGCTACCCACTTGCTTGATATATTACAATCTAGAAATGTAACTTCATCAGTTTAATTTGTTTTATCACTTTATGCTGAGGTAGTTGTGTGAATTAAAAATCTATTACAATGTAAATTTCATTACAATTGTGTGTCAGCTTAACAAGTGGACTGTGCCTGATGAGAAAACTTGGTAGGTGGGAAACTGCACGAGCCGAGAAAATACCTTTTTAATATTTTGTTCTCATTCAAAACGTGCACGGTAGGTTGTGTACAAAATGGACTCTTGGGACCTCCAGTGAGAGGCAGCCATCTTGGAAAAAATCCCAGAATGCCATAGGGCTGCTGGCAGTCCTATGGCATTGCTACTTCAACTTGTAGAAAAACTACAGTTAAATGTCTTGCAGGAATTTAACCTTTTATATAAATTTAAATTAACTTTATTTTTCTCATTTTTATGTATATAGAACGATCAGCAGACCTGGAGTTTGGTAGCGAGAGTCAGCGAAAGATTATTTCGGTTGCAGAGGATATCTTGCAGTCGCCTCTTGAGGATGATAATATTTCCGTTGAATCTGCATTTAGCCAAAGGAGGGACGGAGAAGAGGAAAATTATGATTTTGAGGTGTGTTTTTTTTTTTTACATAGAATCTTAAATGTCAGGCATGATGCTAATTTAAGTGCAGAAGCTACTAAAGTGTATTAATCTAAAGATAAATTATAAGTCAGACTTGCCTTCATATGACATTACTGTTCCCTTTTTTATTTTTTGAATATCACTGCTGCTTTTTTCACAACAGATGAAATGGGGGTTGTAGTATGTGTTGGAAGGGAACGGGAAGAAATAAAATTAAATTATTAAACTATTGAACTTTATTATTCAGGTGAAAATCACTCATCCATTCAAAATCTGGTAGTTGTATTCTTATAAGATTCCTCTAAACCAGGGTTGTCCAACTTCATTGATGCTATGGGCCACTTCACCATAAAACTTGTAGGATGAGGGCCACAAATTTTATACAGTACTGTATGCAATATATTTACTGGAGGGCTACCTGTCAGTTCCCAGGATACTCTTTGAACTGCTCCTTTCTGAGGGGGCCTGGTTTTTAGCTCTGGTTCCTGGTAGGTAACAAGAACTCTGCAACTGATGACCCAACTAATATAGCACTATATCAATGGGATAGCTTCAGAGAGCTGACAAGGCTCGCCCAGAAACTTGCATTTTATTATATTCAACTCTAGCTTCAAAAAGAATGTAGAAAAATTACTAATAATAATTCATTGTGTTGGGGGACAGGTAGCCAGTTTTATACATACAGTAAAGGTTAGGCTTATATCTAGGTTCTCACAGGATTGAATTACTGACCCTCCCCAAGATGTAACCCCACAACACAGTGACTAACTCCTGGGATACCTATTTACTACTAGGTGTACAGGGGCATTAGGTGATAAGAAATGCACCCAGCCATTTCTCTCCCGCCTGGGATTCGAACCTGAAATTTGCGATTGTGAGCCAAGAATGAATCCGACTGTACTACTGGGACTGTCTTATCCCGGTAGAAAATAGCTGCAGGAAATTTGGAGAATGGGATCTGGTCAGGTCCATAGTTTAGTGATCCATTATAGGAAGGTCTGGATTCGGGAGGGGACACTGTAAATTAATTTATTTTATTGCAGAATGAAGACATAGAAATTTCACCCTTTGAAAGCTCAGAACCTGCAAACATGAAGTACTATATGGACCTTGAACCTATACCACCACCACCACCCCAGATGATACCAGAGTTATCTGCTGCTGAAGAAACTGCCGATGAAAGGCACTGGAGGAGTGTAGTAATTGGTGGTGTATGGCGAAGAATTGACATGAAAGTTATATCTCCATATCGTAAGGTATGCAAGTTATGATTTCATAACTTGGGTTTATGATATTGATAAATGCTATAACACTCTTTCTCATGGTTTGTGAGTGATGATAAATTGAAAGAAGATCTAGTTTCGTACTGAGAGGTTAGTACTGGTACTTGAAGATTATTTGAGTAATTGCAAAAGGTTTGTGCGCGATGTTACATTGGGTGAACTGACATGAAAAGTACACCTTGTGTTGCAAAGTTAATGAGCGATTGTTATATTCAACCCCTCAAAGTGTAGTTATCAACATGCATTTATTCACTGGGTAATTCAGTTATCATATGTTTAAACTACTGTGGTTTAAACTACTTCGTTTAATTTATACTACTGTGATTTAAACTTCTTCGTTTACAATCGTAATCTGTTCCCAAAGACACGTCGTCAACCAAAACAAATTTTCCCATAAGAAACATTGTAAATTTAATTAATCCATTCCACATCTCCAAAATTATTAACTTAAAAATACATTTTATACCAAATAACACATTTTGTACTAGCTACAATACAGTATGTATATCTTGCCTTGAATGAGGACTCTTGTTGGCGTATGGGAAGATGATGAGGAGGAGAGGTGTTAGTGTTTGGAAGGGGGAGTCCCCTTCCATTATAACATCAGGCAAGGATGACTTTTCTGGGGTACACTCTCTCCTACATTTTTCCTGCATACCACCAAGACCAGCTTGTAGCTCACTGTTTTTTGCACTAAAAACCCGTCTAGCGACACTTGTTTTTTGCACTAAAAACCCGTCTAGCGACACTTGTTTTTCCCTACATTGTAACACTTGTCTGAAGTGAGACATCACATTGTCATTAAAAAGGTTAACACAGTGGCCTGCTACAGCTTGATTTGGGTGAGCCTTTTCAACAAAAGTTTAGGTTGAACTTCCGTTTCCATCTTCACCAATGGGTCTGAGTCTGCAAACGGTGTGGGCTACTGTTGTTTTTCCTGACCGCACTTGTGTGTCGCCTTCCTCCAGAGGCTAGCATCTTCACAGCAGAACTTTATGCTATTCTCTATGCTCTCCGTCTCCTGCTCTTTCATTGTCAATCCTCCTTTGTGGTTGACTCTCGTAGTGCCCTCACGGCTCTTAAGGTCCTTTAATCCTGACCATCCGGTGGTCATCAAGATTCAGCATTGGCTGTTTCTTATCTCTAGTAAATTGAAATGAGTAGAATTTTGCTGGGTTCCCAGCCATATTGGTGTTTCTTTAAATGAGCGTGCGGATGCTGCCGCTAGGGAAGCTATCCGTTCTTGTCCCATCTCCCGTAAAGGTATTCCTTATTCCGACTTTTATCCAGTTATTCATTCCTCCATCCTTGCCCGTTGGCAGGGTTGTTGGTCGTCTGTGGTTGGTAACAAGCTGCGTACTCTCAAACGTAGTGTGTCCCCGTGGCCTTCCACCTGCCACCGTAACCGGCGGTGGGAAACGGCTCTAGCAAGGTTGCGGATTGGCCATACTCGCTTAACTCACGGTCACTTAATGGAGCGCCGCCCTGCTCCTTATTGTTTAAATTGCATTCTCTCTCTTACAGTCAAGCATATCCTTGTTGAATGTCCTGACTTCCAGGACACGTGCGTGTCTTGCTTTCCGACCGTCCCTTGCGGTCACTTGTCCCTCGATAGAATTCTTGGTGAATCGGATACTTTT
This sequence comes from Procambarus clarkii, assembly GCF_040958095.1. Taxonomy (NCBI): domain Eukaryota; kingdom Metazoa; phylum Arthropoda; class Malacostraca; order Decapoda; family Cambaridae; genus Procambarus; species Procambarus clarkii. The sequence goes on from NC_091180.1 coordinate 29,588,967, forward strand.
GATATCGTCGCCGTATGCGTTTTTGTTCTTGTATTGGCATTCTTGGTGATATTTAGAGCCCTCTGATTATTTCGCACTTTAATGGTGCTACATAGGCTTCCCGGTTTGGTGCCTTCTTTTGATAATTACTTACTTAGGTTGAACTTTACCACTGACTTTCTTGGGACTCATGGCATGATATATAATAAGAACTTTTATGTTTAAAAAAAAAAAAAAGCAAAAAAGCAGGCAGAGCAATAACAACTAAACACACATGAAACGAGATTTAACTTCTAACCTAGATAGGTTATAATTAAAGTATATATTAATTTCTTGTTATTCCCAACTAAAGATTAATTTGCGGGCAGGCATGGCTACTAGCCATAACGAGGAATAGCCAAATGTCATGAGAAGTGGGCAGCTATGAAACATGTGGCGACTCTGGCTAACTGATAGTATCGCACGAGGCACTGAACTACGGATCTACTAAACAGCTAAACGGTTAAATTTATTGAATAACAACCTGGATAGAGCAGGGAAATTAAGTTAAATTTAAGTAATAAACATTAGTAATTAATTTATATTTGATAAATTACTAAGCCTACTCTATCCCAATTAATACTAACACTTTAAACCCCTCCCTCCACTGTAGAATTGTATGAAACTTTACTTGCCTATGGAATACAGTCCACTAATAAATATTTTATTATGGTCCACTCACAAAGGAAATTAAATAAACAAATGAACTTGGCCACATAATCCCACAGGTGGTGTCGTCTGCTTGGGTTGTCTACTGGTAGCATGTGGCGTCTTGGTCATTACCATCATACCCATCAGAACTACTTAGTTTTGTTTTGGTTCATAAAATGTAGATACTGTATATATAATGTGTATATATAGTGCAATAACAGCAAAAACTGTCTTATTGTTCAAAGAATATATTACGGCGCACATATTAAGTACACAAAATATCTGTGCATTCCTATGATCTGTATGTTCTGTGATACAAATAGCTTTGACAGCCCGTTGTATCATTGCACTTGAAAAATTCATGGTAAAACATTAGAAATATGAAGGCAGTATTGTGTGTTCAATGCAAACAGTCATAATATTGCACAAAACATGCAGACACAGTCTGAATTCTTGATAACATGCTAGGAGATTACCATACCTAGCAGAATGGTTTAGTGGTTTATAATTGTGCACAAAAATGTACATAGTTATATATAAAGTGTGTGTACAGCATAATAGCAGCAGCAACATTGTTATATTGTTCTAATCAATTAATATAGTGCACATCTTAGTGACTTGAATACATTTGAGCATTCTGATGTTTCATACATTTTATTATGTAAATGTTTACCATATTAATATTAAGTGTGAATGGTTGTCAACATATTTACTTTGCGTCTTTTTCCAATGTATTTCAAGCATTATGTTGCTTGTTTTTTTATTTTAGTATACAGCAATATTTTTGTCAAACACTGGCACTTCCCTCCATGACTTTACTGTGCCATACACTTCAGTATTCAGTATTATTTTCAAGCAGAAACCTCATTAGCAAGGGACTGGTATAGTAATTTTGTATTTTATATATATGTGGGGCCTCGTAGGGGCCTCGTAGCCTGGTGGATAGCGCGCAGGATTCGTAATTCTGTGGCGCGGGTTCGATTCCCGCACGAGGCAGAAACAAATGGGCAAAAGTTTCTTTCACCCTGAATGCCCCTGTTACCTAGCAGTAAATAGGTACCTGGGAGTTAGTCAGCTGGCTTCCTGGGGGTGGAGGCCTGGTCGAGGACCGGGCCGCGGGGACACTAAAGCCCCGAAATCATCTCAAGATAACCTCAAGATAGACCCTTGTTCAACAGTACAACGTGCTACTAATGTCTTTACCACACTGCCTGACAAACCATGAGAATTGCTACTGGGAATGTCTATTTTAGCACCAGAATATAATGCCTATGATCAGTCCTGTTTCCCAATCACAAAGTATGAAGAATTTTAGTTCAATTTTGTGGATGAAGGTACATGAAAAACATAAGTGATACATCAGTTACCAACTTCTGACCTAGTATGTAGAACTAAATCTTTGCACTTCCCATTCAGTTCACTGAGGATGTACCTCACCTTCCACAGTCTATCATCTTCGTTCTGGTTGTCACTTTTCTCAATGAATGTACCCGAGAAGTAAGATGCCTGTCGCGAGACATGTATTTCCTGAAAATGTGACAGGGCAAGTCTCTGCTCCAATGTTTCATCATCATACAGAGGGCAAGAAATACATACAGCTAGTGGTGTATTTCCACCACAGCAATAGTGACTCTGGTAATATGCTCGGTTTCAAAAAGTTTGGCTGCATATGTGTTTTTCTTGAAAAATGTGTTCCATGAGGAACTCGGCGATGTATGCCATAAAGTACTCCATTTCACTCGTCCTTACTAGTATTAAATAGGAAAAGCTGTAATATCTACATCTGTCTCTTCAAATGTAGAGATTTACAGAAGAAAGTTAGTGCCATTTCCCCATTTCCAACTATTATGAGGGTTTAAGAGATGAATAGAATTGATGTTCCTAAATGAATACTGTACTGAAAGGTAAGAGTTGTTATTGTATGTTGGCTCACTTGAAGTCCAGCACCTTAGCCAATTTATTTAATGATTTTTTATTTTAATATATAAGCATTATTTAATGTTTGAACATGTATTACAGTGCATAAGCCATGGAGGCTACTTGGGAAAAAATCTGAATGCTGTGATCGTCATATGTGCCTGCCAGTTGCCAGACCGGTCACGGCGTGACTACAACTATGTCATGGACAATCTCTTTTTGTTCGTATGATAAAATTTGTGTTTTTTTAGTGCCTTTCTTGACATACAATAGAGTAAATATAAAATATTTTTCTATTACAGTACTGATCTTTGTTGTAATATTTTTGTATTTCCCCTCATTCCAGGTATGTTTTATCTACTCTTGAGCAACTGATAGCTGATGATTATATCTTGGTGTATCTTGCTGGAGGGACTCCAAGAACTAGTGTGCCCAGTTTCCATTGGCTAAAACGAGCATATCAGATGATTGACAGAAAACTTCGCAAAAATTTAAAGGCCCTTCATGTGGTGCATCCAACATTTTGGGTTAGAGCTGTGGTGACATTCTCAAGACCTTTCATTAGGTTTGTTAATTAGTTTTCTTGTTCATCACAGTGATAGAAATAGGTTTTGGGAACTAGGTATATGCTAAAGCTGTATCCAGGATTGATTCTCGGGGATCACAAGGGGTTCATCCATAATTATAACAAATATATAATTGGTAGAAAACTTGACAAGGATAGCTAACAAGTCTCCACTAACATAGAAATTACAGAGAGAGAGAATCGAGTCCTACGTATATGCCATATACCTGCATATCCCACTACAGCATTTCTGTCACTAGTTCCGTACGCTGAAATTTTTATGGAACAAGAGAAAGTAAAAATCTTAACCATTTTTACTTTAGTGGGGAGTTGTTAAAAGTTCGTAATAATTAATTTTACTGAAGTTCATAGAATATCCAATTAGTTTTCAGAACCATACAGGGTTGTACCCAGTTTAAAAATATGACAGTTTAGTTTGATTTGAGGTTGTAGAGCAAGTATTTGTAAATATATCTTGGGCTATAGTGGTAACAGTAGCCCAAGGTATATCAGTCGGCCTTGAGCTAAAAATCCTGCTACCATGAAATGGTAACAGGATTTTTTCATGGGTCTACTACATTCACAGAGCTATTGTATCCATATTTGCATATGTGTAAAACCCAGACAATTACTGTTTAAATCATATGATAACCACATTACATCATGAATCAACGTATAACGAAACCGCTGTTCAAGGGTTAAAAGCAATTCTGAAATTTGAAAGCATAGTATAAGCTCCTTTCACAGTGTTGTTTGTGGTCCTCAGGTGATGGTTTTCTATCTAGAACCATCCCCTAAATCTTTATCAGATTTTTTAAAGCTTTTTCACATAATTTGTAGATTGTGTGTGGTCTGTTTTTTCCGATTCTATATTCCGTAACATGGCATTTATTCATATTAAATTCCATTTGCCAAGTGGTGCTCCATACACGTTTGTCCAGGTCTTCAAGAGCTTGACAATCATCAAAAGTTGATCTTCCCTAGTATCTTGGCATTATTAGCAAAGATGTTCATATAATTCTGTATTCCTTCTGGTAGATCATTTAATGTACACAATGAACATTAGTGGTGCAAGAACTGAAGCCTACTGTACTTTACCCGTGGCATTTCTTCCAGTCCGATACATTCCCTTTGATTACTGCCCTCATTTTTCTGTTGTTTCATCCATGATAGAAGCCTCCCTATCACTCCTCCAGTATGTTATAGTTTCCAGAACAACCTCTTATGAAGAACTCCAGCCATTTTTAGGTCCAGATAAATCCGGTCAACCCGACCCCCTCTCTTTGTAAAATCTTTGACTATCATAGAAACTAAGTAAATTTGTTACACAAGATCTTCCAGATTGAAAACCATACCATTTTTAATTACCTAAGTGTAGTTAAAGGACGAGTGCTATGCTTGTGGTGTCTCGTCTTCACGGCACTGCTTTATTACCCGTTGAAGCTACTGATGGTTTTGGCCAACACTACCACCACCACTCTTGTTCCAACCATCAACCACTGTTTGTGGAAGTGAATTTTCTTATATTTCTTCTGCAGCTTTGTTTAGTAAGCTGAAATCTATGACCACTTGTTTTTGAAGTTCTAGGTCTCGGAATTTTTCCTTGTAAATTTTGTCAATTCCTGTCACTATTTTGTATATAGGGATCATATTGTCTCTTTCCTTTTAGCTTTGTCATATTTAATGCCTCTAACCTTTCCTCATTGCTCTTGTCTTACAGTTCTGAAAGTCAATTACTGTAGTTGCACGTCTTTAAATATTTTCCAGTTTGTTGATGTGCTTTTTGAGATATGAGTACTTTAGTTCCTTTCCACATAATTTGTAGGTAGTGTGTGGTCTATTTTCTCTGATTCCACATTCCATAACATGGCGTTTATTCAAATTGAATTACATTTGCCATATGTCGCTCCAAAACACTTATTTTATCTAGATAAATTTGAAGGGTATGACAATTTGCCTTCATCTCCTATCTTTCCCCAGTATTTTAGCATCACCTGCAAACATGTTTATATAATTCTGTATTCCTTCTGGTAGATCGTTTATGTAGACGATGAACATTACTGGTGCAAGAACTGAACCCCTTTGGTACTCCACTAGTAACACTTCTCTAGTCGGGTACATTTTCTCTGTTAACTGCCCTCGTCTGTCAGTGTACATGTTTGTGAGAGTGAATGAGTGAGTGGATAGATTTTGAAGAGGTGGGAGGGGGGGGGGGGTGTGGAGGGAAGGAGGATGGGGCAAGGAAAGAGTTATTAGAAAGGGGGAAGGGAGAGGGGTACCCAGGTGTAGCTGGGTACCCTTCATATATTATCTACAATATTATATTGTAGTATAATATAAATGTAGTACAGTGGTTGTAGGTCTTAAAATGGTGAAAGAAAAAAGAATTTTCCTTTAAGAAGAGTTGTGGGTTTGACAAATTGACTCTGTGTATATATTTAGCTTATTTAAGGGTGGTCTCACTTTCTTGTATACCTTGTGTAGTACAGTACTGTATACAAATTTCAGGTAATTTTTGGACGTGGCAGACGAATTTTGTTATACAGTATTATTTGTACTCGAGATGAAGCTAAAATCTCTAATATAAATACATGATTCTTTTGCAGCACCAAGTTTTACCGGAAGTTAACATTTGTTAATAACTTGACAGAGCTTGCACAGATGGTTCCATTAGATCAGTTAAACATTCCTGATGCAGTTAAACAGTGAGTATACTTATTTGTGGTATTATAGTACCACAAAACAGTGAGTATACTTATTTGTGGTATTATAATACCTGTTTACTTGTGCAATCAAATCTTCATCTTAAAACAAATTATCTTTGTATACTGTATGTATACTGTAAACTACACTACTGTACATATATCTAGTTTTAATAAGATTTTTTGTTGATAATTCAAGCTCCTTTATCCAAAAAGGTAATGCTAATTTCAGTGTATTGGAAGAATTTCAATTTTCTGCAGTAGGCTTTCTTGTGTGGTCATAAAATTCTTTGTTTTAATTTATCATTATGCATCTTTGTTAAGGGTTTTCTTCCCTGGGACATTCGGGATTGCACTTCCGTTGAGGTTGGTGTTGCATGTCATTAACCCACTTAGGGTTCAGTGGGGGTCATGGGGCTCTGTCTGGCCCTGGGTAGGGAGTGGTGGTGTTGCTGGTTGGGGTGCACGGTGTTTTGCACAGATTGCATAATTGCGCAGCCATATGTCCCTCTGGCCTCTGGTTGTTTGTGGTATATTTTTGAGGGTTTCAGGTTTCAATTTAAATTTTCCTGGAGGAGGTCTGCCTAGCTTCTGATTAGGTTTGCCTAGGTTGTGTTTGGTGGTCCTCCTCTGGGCCCCTTGAGGTTGCACATACGGCTTCCTTGGGTCAGTTTGCTTGGTAATTGACTGGTTCAACTGGCTTAAGCTACACCAGTACCTGGGCTCCCCGTTGGGATTCCTCCTCTTGCGGTGCCTGGTAAACCCTTTGGGGCTCGGTGTGGATATGGACATGTCTTCAGAGTCCCCAGTCACTTTGTGCAAGTTTGAAGATTGTTCGTTGCCCTTGTCTCGGATGATCATCATCTGTTCTGCCTCCGTCATGCTGCATGTTGGGTCGGTGACACCTGCGACCCGGAGTCATATGGGACTTGTTCCCTGCCTGTCATCCACTTTACCTATTCTTCAAAAGACCTTAGGGGTCAGGCAGCGGCTGCGTTGAATGGTATGTTTTTGTTCATAACAAAAACATACCCCCCCCCCCCCCCCCCCCGAATCTTTCCTTGGGTATGGTTCGCCCTGCTCCTTCCCCCCTGTTCCCAGCTTCCAAATGTCTGAGGGTTTCGGAGTCTGGGCGGGGCTTAGCTGGGGACAAGACTTGGGCGGCTTTGGGGGCTGCCTCGTTCGATGCTGGTACGGAGGCAGTTGAGCTTGTTCATCCCACTGAGGCTTCAGGGTTCTCCAGCAGACCCCTTCTCTGAGGCTTTTCCCTTGGACTCTCCCCCCTGGTTATCCTGGGCGGTAGATGTGGGTTCTGTCCCGGGGCCTGTGTCCGGGATTCCCGGGGCACAGGGGGAGTTGGCTTGGGGCTCTTGGGGCCCCGTTTGACCCTGCCTGGGCTTTGGTGCCTTTGGGATGTGGGTTGTTGTTGCAAGGTTCGAGGTTTTTGTTCCCCCCCCCCTTTCCATGTACGAATTTGATTTGGGGGGAGACTTGACCCCCCCCCCCCCCCCGGGTTTATTTCCGGGTTCCTTTGGGTTCTTCGGATTCGTCCTTCCGGAGGTTTTCTGCCTCTCAGATTTTCCCTGCAGATGTTAGGGAGCCCCTTGGTCCCTACCTCCTGTGTGATCCGGAATTCGCTTCTATTATGGACCCGGTCTCTTTTGAGGTCAGTTCCTCTTCCCCATACTGGGTGCATTGTGAGGTTCTTGGGTTTTCCTGGCTTGTAGACTGCCTTCTCTTGGCTCTGGGGGATTTGAGCAGTAGTCGGGCCCGGGTCGGTTGCTCGAGCAGCTGTGCAGGAGTCTGAACTTCGCCTTGCTGGTTTCCCCACTGGGTCAGGTTTGGCTTTGGAGACTGTTCTGGTTCCTTTGGAGCAGTCCCTTCTGCCGCTCTCGCGATCGCTAGGTTCGTCTCCCCAGTTCGTCTCCTCGTGTCGGTTGCTGCATCTCCGACTTCCTCTTAGGGTTTTTCGGGGTTCGATGCCATGGTGCATTCCCGTTTCCTTGCTTAATGTGTTCCGGATGCCTCATCCCTTGGCTAGGGTTTTATGACCAGTGCTCAGCAGGCCGGTCAGGGTCGTTGGGGTACGTCGTCCTGCTGGGCTCACAGCATGGTGCGGGAGTTTGCGGCAGTGTGGCTCACTCGGGGCTTAATCGAAATACAGTACCCATTTTAGACACACAAATAGTATCCAACATTTTTTGTAACTAATCCTCTATGTATGTACTTTTCCCTGAATTCCCTGAATTTTTCTTCCAGAGCCGATTTCGAGTTGATGATTCGAGAGAAAAAGAAAAACCTTGGAAAAAGAAGAGCTCTCTCCATGACAGTTAGATGAGAATTTCTTGCTCTCCTAAAGCCTAAAGTTTTTAAACACCCTTGTGTATTTGAAGAGTTGAGTGTTCAATTTTAAGCCTTTATGTTGGGCAAATCACTGAATTGACTTAGATTGTGTATGAAAGTTTGATATACTGTATAGTACTATTTTGGTGTACAGGCTTGGTGGTTATTCAGAAGATTTTGATGTGGCCCTTCCTTATCACTTCAGTTATGTAATATTGATTTCAATCTGAATGTTGTCATATTTAAGGGAAAGGGGATTATGGCTGCATAACTTAATAATTTTATGTTCATAACACAGGTTCTAAGTTATGCTTCTAGATGTATATTGTATATAAAATTTAAAATATTGTATATAAAGATTAAGCTAAGTTGTATTGAGAGAATCTTGATGTACAACTACATGTTGTAGCAAGTGCTCTTAGGTGTTTCTTGTATATAGTATCCTATAAAGTTTTAATAAGGTTTGTTTTTGTTAATGTGATTTACAGTATATTAAAATTGTTGTCAAGAATGATCTTAATTTTGTTCATTTCATCTATGAAAAAGTGCAGTAAGAATTGCAAACACTGAATTATCTTGTATAGAAAAATGTGAATAAATGTTTTATGAGAGTTCTTCTCTTTTTAAGGATTCAATGGAATATTCTTTCCATTGTTTTCTTCTGTTTTGATGCCGGTCATATTGGAAATATGGATATCGAGCATTACTTTTGAGCAGAATTCAGGGTGATTGCACATATTTGGAGTTTTAAATGATGACTTTTTATAGCAAAAATACGCAAATTAGTAAAATATAGCTGGATAAATATTAATTTATAAAATATGGCCGTCTAGTTGGCCAGCCGGCCAACTAGACGGCCGGCTGTTCAATTAGATGGCTGTGTAAAGGACCCCGACTAAAACACACAAACACGTGCACACACACACACACACCCCTCTCTCCTCTCTCTCCCCTCTCTCTCTCTGACCCCCCCCCCTCTCTCTCTCTGACCCCCCCCTCTCTCTCCCCCCCTCTCTCTCCCCCCCCTCTCTCCCCCCCTCTCTCTCCCCCCCCCCCCTCCCGCCTCTCTCTCTCTCTCTCTTTCCTCTTTTCTCTCTCTCTCTCTTTCCTCTTTTCTCTCTCTCTCTCTTTCCTCTTTTCTCTCTCTCTCTCTTTCCTCTTTTCTCTCTCTCTCTCTTTCCTCTTTTCTCTCTCTCTCTCTTTCCTCTTTTCTCTCTCTCTCTCTTTCCTCTTTTCTCTCTCTCTCTCTTTCCTCTTTTCTCTCTCTCTCTCTTTCCTCTTTTCTCTCTCTCTCTCTTTCCTCTTTTCTCTCTCTCTCTCTTTCCTCTTTTCTCTCTCTCTCTCTTTCCTCTTTTCTCTCTCTCTCTCTTTCCTCTTTTCTCTCTCTCTCTCTTTCCTCTTTTCTCTCTCTCTTTCCTCTTTTCTCTCTCTCTCTCTCTCTCTCTCTCTCTCTCTCTTTTCTCTCTCTCTCTCTCCCCCCCCCTCTAAAACCCGTGCTCCTGTTGTCACTTTAACACCCCATGTTACTCTGTGCTCTTGGTGTGTGATCACCAAGGCCACGGGTACCAGGAAAACACTTACTGTAGAAGATTACAACACTTGCCAAGCCTGGTCTATAACCCAAGCTCCTTCAAGAGACTGTGCAGTTCACTGCCATCACCTTCCTCAATACCCATGAATTATGCTAATTGACTGCAGGGAAGGACCAGTCAATTGCACTGAGAATCAAGAATGTGGATTCCAAATAAATGGAAAAGGAGGGATAGTGTGTTAAGTGTGGCTTAATATATTTTCCCTTATTTTAGTTTATGTAGATGATGGTTGCTTAGTGGAACCACATGATACTTTCATCAAACACAATGGATTACTACAAGACCTTGAGAATCTGATATAAATAATGGAGGAGGGAATATTGGCTTAACACAAGAGAAAGATTAAAGTCATTTGTTAGCGCACACGTTGTACTTACCAGTTTAATGATTCCCTAGAGGCAATGATCTGAAATTTACTATAATGTACCAACTTCATAACAACTTTACCTTAATTCACACAAGCCAGACCAGATGTTAGGCCTGTCTCTAGAGGAGGATGTTGACTCCAGGCCACTACTAACCACACTGATCTTAACCTAGGCCACCTTCCTCACAGGCAGGCTGACCTACATGTTGCCATACCTCATTAATAGACAAATTTATCAAAACTAAATCATATGCACTTGGCCCACTTAAGGGATTGAATATTTACACTTAATTGATGTTAAAATACATAGGTACTTGAGCAAGGTTGATTATTAAATACAATACTGAGTAATGACGTGAATTTTTCTACATTAATGAAACGTCAAAATAGGTGGTCAGTAACAGGTTTACAACTGCATGACTGCTAGTGACTGGATGCATCTTACATCTTAACCAAAACAAATTAGGTCCTATTCTAGATGAAAGCAATACACGGAATGGTACCCCACATAACTATAATAACTCTTCACTACTCATTAATTAAAAAACTTTCAAGGAGGACTCAGAACTGTCTTAGGTGAGTATAATCCATGGAAAGACTTTCCCAGGCCATCTCAAATCGAACATAGTAACCTACAACTCTACAAGTGCCAATCCAGGGAGGGACATCTAAAAGGTTAAACAATCCATGGTTTACAAAGGGTATATTCAAATCTATTAATAAAAAACATGACCTCGAGAAGAAGTATAGGTTAGGAGTCGTCTCCAAAGAATTTTCAAAGATTTACTCATCAATGCTGTCTAAAATAATTAGGAGAGCCAAAATAAAATACTATGAAAATAAATTTACCCAAATTAATTAAGGGCAACATTAAGAAAACATGGAGCACTATTTCCCAAATACTAGTGGGAGATTTTTTTATTCAAAAGAGATTTTGAATAAAAAACCAATACTCGTATCCAATGACAATGGTGTGCTTTCAGCTTCTGACACTGCTATTGAATTCAATAGGTTCTTCTCATCTATTGGGACATCCCTTGCTAATGATATTCCATCCTCCCTAACTAATGTTAGGACTACCTTACAGATAACTATCGAGTCTCTGTACCTAACTCCCGCTAATTCCACTGATGTAAATGCGATGTACAGTACAGTACTGTACAGCACAACAGTGCAGCACTATATAGTACCGTACAGCATGGTACAGTACAGCACTGTACAGTACTGTGCAGTACAGTACAGCACTGTACAGCATGTTACAGTACAGCACTGTTCATTACTGTACAGTACTGTACAGAACTGTACAGCCCTGTACATATTTCGACAACAGGCCTCAGCCCTGCTAAATGCAATGCTATAATATTTCAACAACAGACTTAAATGGAATGCTATGATATTTCGACAGCAAACTTCAATGTAATGCTATGATATTTTGACAACAGATTTCAACCCTTCTAAATGCAATGCTATGATATTTCGACATCAGACTTCAACCCTGCTAAATGCAATATATGATATATATTTCAACAACAGACTTCAACCCTGCTAAATGCAATGCTCTAATATTTCAACAACAGACTTTAACCCTGCAAAATGCAATGCTATGATATTTCGACAACAGACTTAAATGGAATGCTGTGATATTTCGATAACAAACTTCAATGCAATGTTGTAATATTTCGACAACAGACTTTAACCCTGCAAAATGCAATGCTATGATATTTTGACAACAGACTTCAACCCTTCTAAATGCAATGCTATGATATTTCGAAATCAGACTTCAACCCTGCTAAATGCATTGATATGGTATTTCGATAACAGACTTCATCCCTGCTAAATGCAATGCTCTAATATTTCAACAACAGCCTTCGACCCTTCAAAATGCAATGCTATGATATTTCGACAACATTCAACCCTGCTAAATGCAATGCTATGATTATTTTTACAATAGCCTTGAAACCAGTTAAATGCAATGCTATGATATTTCAACAACAGACTTCAACCCTGCAAATGCAATGCTATGATATTTCAGCAACAGACTTCAACTCTGCTAAATGCAATGATATGATATTTCCACAACAGACTGTATTTCTCGGATGATTTATGGTAAGATTTCCAGTAAGATTTCTAGAGGGATTTCTGGTTTTATTTCTAGTAGGATTTCTAGGGGATTCCTAGTAGGATTTATAGTAGGATTTCTAGTAGGATTCCTAGTAGGATTTCTAGGCGATTTCTAGTAGGATTCCTAGTAGAATTTCTAGGATGATTTCTAGTAGAATTCCTAGTAGGATCTCTAGTAGAATTTCTAGTAGGATTTCTAGATGATTTCTAGTAGGATTTATCGAGGGATTTCTAGTAGGATTCATAGGATTTCTATTAAGATTTCTAGGTGATTTCTAGTAGTATTTCTAGGGGATTCCTAGTAGTATTTCTAGTAGGATTTCCTAGTAGGATTTCTGGTAGGATTTCTAGGCGATTTCTAGTAGGATTCCTAGTAGAATTTCTAGGATGATTTCTAGTAAGATTCCTAGCAGGATCTCTAGTAGAATTTCTAGTAGGATATCTAGATGGTTTCTAGTAGGATTTCTAGGCGATTTCTAGTAGGATTCCAAGTAGGATTCCTAGTAGAATTTCTAGGATGAATTCTAGTAGAATTCCTAGTAGGATCTCTAGTAGAATTTCTAGTAGGATTTCTAGTAGGATTTCTCGAGGGATTTCTAGTAGGATTTCTAGTAGAATTTCTAGTAGGATTCATAGGATTTCTATTAAGATTTCTAGGCGATTTCTAGTAGGATTTCTAGGGGATTCCTAGTAGTATTTCTAGTAGTATTCCTAGTAGGATTCCTAGTAGGATTTCTAGTAGGATTAATATGAGGATTTCCTAGCAGGATTTCTAAGTGATTTCACGTAGGATTTCCAGGATAATTTCTAGTAAGACTTCTAGGGAATATCTAGTTGGATTTCTACTAGTATTCCTAGTAAGGTTTCTAGTAGGATTTCTTTTATGATTCTTAGTAGGATTTGTAGTAGGATTTCTATATAATTCAACGCTGCTAAATGGAGTGTTATGATATTTTTTTACAACAGCCTTGAACGCTGTTAAATGCCATGCTATGTTATTTCGACAGCAGACCTCAATGTATTGTTATCAGCTATCTCACTCTGTCAGAGTAAAAGAGACAAATGCATGTAAATGCATGTGTGTGTGCATATATGTATGTATATATGTATATGTACGTATGTGTGTGTGTGTGTAATTACCTAAGTAATTACCTAAGTGTAGTTACAGGATGAGAGCTACGCTCGTGGTGTCCCGTCTTCCCAGCACTCTTTGTCATATAACGCTTTGAAACTACTGACGGTCTTGGCCTCCACCACCTTCTCACTTAACTTGTTCCAACCGTCTACCACTCTATTTGCGAAGGTGAATTTTCTTATATTTCTTCGGCATCTGTGTTTAGCTAGTTTAAATCTATGACCTCTTGTTCTTGAAGTGCCAGGTCTCAGGAAATCCTCCCTGTCGATTTTATCAATCCCTGTTACTATTTTGTATGTAGTGATCATATCACCTCTTTTTCTTCTGTCTTCTAGTTTTGGCATGTTTAATGCTTCCAACCTCTCCTCGTAGCTCTTGCCCTTCAGTTCTGGGAGCCACTTCGTAGCATGTCTTTGTACCTTTTCCAGTTTGTTGATGTGCTTCTTAAGATATGGGCACCACACAACAACTGCATATTCTAGCTTTGGCCTAACAAAAGTCATGAACAATTTCTTTAGTATATCGCCATCCATGTATTTAAATGCAATTCTGAAGTTAGAAAGCATCGCATAGGCTCCTTGCACAATATTCTTTATGTGGTCCTCAGGTGATAGTTTTCTATCTAGAATCACCCCTAGATCTCTTTCTTTATCAGAATTCTTTAAAGATTTCTCACATAATATATAGGTTGTATGGGGTCTATGTTCTCCTATTCCACATTCCATAACATGACATTTATTAACATTAAATTCCATTTGCCAGGTGGTGCTCCATATACTTATTTTGTCCAGGTCTTCTTGAAGGGCATGACAATCATCTAAATTTCTTATCCTTCCTATTATCTTAGCATCATCAGCAAACATGTTCATATAATTCTGTATACCAACTGGTAGATCATTTATGTACACAATAAACATCACTGGTGCAAGAACTGAACCCTGTGGTACTCCACTTGTGACATTTCTCCATTCCGATACATTGCCTCTGATTACTGCCCTCATTTTTCTATCAGTCAGAAAATTTTTCATCCATGATAGAAGCTTACCTGTCACCCCTCCAATATTTTCCAGTTTCCAGAACAACCATGTATGTGTATAAAGTATATATGGAAGCTGATCAGAATTACATTTCACCTTTGTAAATGCACATTAATGACACTATGTAAAAGACATATCGAACACTTTATGCAGGGCATACGTAAATCTGTGTATCTATGTATTTACGTATGTAGGTTAGCTTAGCATTTAAAAAGCACCGAAACACCTTCTGTGGTTGAATGTTCAATAAACCCTTGACCTATATGTTTAACACATCTCTAACCCTGTCCATGGAGGACAGAAGAAAATGTATATATGCTGGTTAGCATTGTAAATGTGTGGCCACGTCTGTGGTAGAAAAATAATAATAATAATGATAATAATAAAAAAAAATGCATTGTTATGATATTTCAACAACAGACTTCAACCCGGCAAATGTAATGCTATGATATTTCGACAACAGACTTCAACCCTGCAAATGCAATGCTATGATATTTCAGCAACAGACTTCAAACCTGCTAAATGCAATGGTATGATATTTCCACAACGGACTGTATTTCTAGTATGATTTCTAATGAGATTTCCAGTAAGATTTCTAGTGGGATTCCTTGTAGTATTTCTACTAGGATTTCTAGGGGATTCCTAGTAGGATTACTAGTAGAATTTATAGTAGGATTCCTAGTAGGATTTCATAGTAGGATTTCTAGGTGATTTCATGTAGGATTTCCAGGATGATTTCTAGTAAGATTTCTAGGGAATTTCTAGTAGAATTACATCTAGTTGGATTTCTACTAGTATTCCTAGTAAGGTTTCCAGTAGGATTTCTAGTAGGATTTCTAGTAGGATTCCTAGTACGATTTGTAGAATGATTTCTATATCATTCAACGCTGCTAAATGGAATGCTTTGATATTTTTTACAACAGCCTTGAACCCTGTTAAATGCCATGCTATGATATTTCGACAACAGACCTCAATGCATTGTTATGATATTTCAACAACAGACTTCAACCCGGCAAATGCAATGCTATGATATTTCAACAACAGACTTCATCCCTGCTAAATGCAATTGTATGATATTTCCACAACAAACTGTATTTCTAGGATGATTTCTGGTAGGATTTCCAGTAAGATTTCTAGAGGGATTTCTAGTATTATTTCTAGTAGGATTTCTAGAGGGATTCCTAGTAGGATTACTAGTAGGATTCCTAGTAGGATTTCGTAGTAGGATTTTCTAGTAGGATTTCTAGGCGATTTCATGTAGGATTTCCAGAACGATTTCTAGTAAGATTTCTAAGGAATTTCTAGTTGGATTTCTACTAGTATTCCTAGTAAGGTTCCTATTAGGATTTCTAGTAGGATTCCTAGTAGGATTTGTTGTAGGATTTCTATATCATTCAACGCTGCTAAATGGAATGCTATTATATTTCGATAACAGACCTCAATGCATTGTTATGATATTTCAACAACAGACTTCAACCCAGCAAATGCAATGCTATGATATTTCGACAACAGAGTTCAACCCTGCTAAATGCAATGGTATGATATTTCCACAACTGACTGTTTTTCTAAGATGATTTTTAGTAGGATTTCTAGATGATTTCTAGTTGGATTTCTAGGGGATTTCTAGAAGGATTCCTAGTAGGATTTCTAATAGGATTTTTAGTAGAATTCCTAGGTGATTTCTAGTAGGATTCCTATTAGTATTTCTAGTAGGATTCCTAGTAGGATTTCCTAGTAGCATTTCTGGTATAATTTCTAGGTGATTTCATGTAGGATTTCCAGGATGATTTCTAGTAAGATTTCTAGGGAATTTCTAGTAGGATTGCTACTAGTATTCCTAGTAAGGTTTCTATTATCCCAAATTCTGGGATATCCCAAATTCTGGTTCTCTGCACGTATTCGCAGTTTGAAATTACGACTTTTTATACCGAAAATATGCCAACTACTGAAAGATGCTATGGGTCACATTTTGCCCAAACCCCCCTGCAGTTTTCAAAATATCCCAAACATTCCAAATTCTACGCCTGATCCACATTTTGGAGAAAAATTCTGGCTTTCTGCACGTATCCGCAGTTTGAAATTCCGACTTTTTTTATTGAAAATATGCCAATTACTGACTGCGGCGGTGGGTCACATTTTACCCAAACCCCCTTGCAGTTTTCAAAATATCCCAAACATCCAAAATTCGACGCCTGAGCCATATTTTGGAGCTAAATTCTGGCTCGTTGGACGTATTCGCAATTTGAAATTCCGACTTTTTATACCGAAAATATGCCAATTACTGAAAGCGGCAGTGGGTCACATTTTACCCAAACCTCCCCTGCAGTTTTCAAAATATCCCAAACATCGCAAATTCGAGGTCTGAGCAACATTTTGGAGCCGAATTCTGGCTCTCTGCACGTATTCGCAGTTTGAAATTCCGACTTCTTGCACTGAAAATATGCCAATTACTGAAAGCGGCGGTGGGTCACATTTTACCCCCCCCCTGCAGTTCTCAAAATATCCCAAACATCCCAAATTCGACGCCGGAGCCATGTACCTGCAAAGTTGTAGATGGCAACTAACGATCGTTTCATCGTCAGCGATTGTTAACTCGAGAACAACCCTTCCAGTAGTTCATTTAGCTCTTAAAACACCTCGAACATATAATTATGTATATTATTCACGCAGTAGCTACACACTGCAACGAATATTAACGTGAAAACTTTACATACAATGGTATAATGTTGAATAGAATAACTGCATGTACTCAGTCATTTTGAATAATTGAGATTTTGTGCCCTACTCTCTTTGATGAATGAACTTTCGTCAGTCATTTGGAAGAGACTTAACATTATTTGACGTTAGTTTAGGTAAGGGCAGACTTTCACTGAGTTGACAAGACGAGTGTAATGAAGAGATTCACAAACACCAACTGATTTTAACAAGCACCCACTGGTCTGAACAAACACCATCTAGTCTGAACAAGCACCAACTGGTCTGAACGAGCACCCACTGGTCTGAACAAACACCATCTGGTCTGAACAAGCACCAACTGGTCTGAACGAGCACCCACTGGTCTGAGCAAGCACCCACTGGTCTGAACAAACTCCATCTGGTCTGAACAAGCACCAACTGGTCTGAACGAGCACCCACTGGTCTGAGCAAGCACCCACTTGTCTGAACGAGCACCCACTGGTCTGAACAAGCACCAACTTGTCTGAACAAGCTCCCGCTTGTCTGAACGAGCACCCACTGGTCTGAACAAGCACCAACTTGTCTGAACAAGCTCCCGCTTGTCTGAACGAGCACCCACTGGTCTGAACAAGCACCCACCAGTTTAAATAAGCACCCTTTGGTCTGAACAAGCACCCAATTGTCTGAACATGCACCCACCAGTCTAAACAAGCACCCACTGGTCTGAACAAGCACCCACTGTTCGTTTACCCATGCCGTCCAGGATCACCCCTAAACGTACACTGTACCGTGTCGGGGGTTGATCAGTCAGGGAGCTTAGTTAATGAGCACCAGGACTGACCAATCCTTATAGACGATCATTGATGCGGTGGTCACGGTACTGTATACGTTTAGGGGTGATCCTGGACGGCATGGGTTCGAATCCTGGCCGGGTCAAAGAGTTCTTAGTGATCTATGGCTTGCGCGTTCATGCAGCTTTCTCACACACACACACACACACACACACACACACACACACACACACACACACACACACACACACACACACACACACACACAATTATATATATATATATATATATATATATATATATATATATATATATATATATATATATATATATATATATATGTCGTACCTAGTAGCCAGAACTCACTTTTCAGCCTACTATGCAATGCCCGATTTGCCTAATAAGCCAAGTTTTTATGAATTAATTGTTTTTCGACTACCTAACCTACCTAACCTAACCTAACCTAACTTTTTCTGCTACCTAACCTAACCTAACCGATAAAGATAGGTTAGGTTAGGTTAGGTAGGGTTGGTTAGGTTCGGACATATATCTATGTTAATTTTAACTCCAATAAAAAAAATTGACCTCATATATAATGAAATGGTTAGCTTTATCATTTCATAAGAAAAAAATTCGAGAAAATATATTAATTCAGGAAAACTTGGCCAATTAGGCAAATCGGGCCTTGCATAGTAGGCTGAGAAGTGCGTTCTGGCTACTAGGTACGACATATATATATATATATATATATATATATATATATATATATATATATATATGTCGTACCTAGTAGCCAGAAGGCACTTCTCAGCCTACTATGCAAGGCCCGATTTGCCTAATAAGCCAAGTTTTCCTGAATTTATATATTTTCTCTAATTTTTTTCTTATGAAATGATAAAGCTACCCATTTCATTATGTATGAGGTCAATTTTTTTTATTGGAGTTAAAATTAACGTAGATATATGACCGAACCTAACCATCCCTACCTAACCTAACCTAACCTATCTTTATAGGTTAGGTTAGGTTAGCTAGCCGAAAAAGTTAGGTTAGGTTAGGTTAGGTAGGTTAGGTAGCCGAAAAAACCTTAATTCATGAAAACTTGGCTTATTAGGCAAATCTGGCCTTGCATAGTAGGCTGAGAAGTGCGTTCTGGCTACTAGGTACGACATATATATATATATATATATATATATATATATATATATATATGTCGTACCTAGTAGCCAGAACTCACTTTTCAGACTACAATGCAAGGCCCGATTTGCCTAATAAGCCAAGTTTTCATGAATTAATATATTTTCTCTAATTTTTTTCTTATGAAATGATAAAGCTACCCATATCATTATGTAAGAGGTCAATTTTTTTTTATTGGAGTTAAAATTAACGTAGATATATGACCGAACCTAACCAACCCTACCTAACCTATCTTTATAGGTTAGGTTTGGTTAGGTAGCCGAAAAAGTTAGGTTAGGTTAGGTTAGGTAGGTTAGGTAGTCGAAAAGCAATTAATTCATGAAAACTTGGCTTATTAGGCAAATCGGGCCTTGCATAGTAGGCTCAGAAGTGAGTTCTGGCTACTAGGTACGACATATATATATATATATATATATATATATATATGTATATATATATATATATATGTCGTACCTAGTAGCCAGAACTCACTTCTCAGCCTACTATTCAAGGCCCGATTTGCCTAAGAAGCCAAGTTTTCCTGAATTAATATATTTACTATAATTTTTTTCTTATGAAATGATAAAGCAACCCTTTTCTCTATGTATGAGGTCAATTTTTTTTTATTGGAGTTAAAATTAACGTAGATATATGACCGAACCTAACCAACCCTACCTAACCTAACCTAACCTATATTTATAGGTAAGGTTAGGTTAGGTAGCCAAAAAAAGCTAGGTTAGGTTAGGTTAGGTAGGTTAGGTAGACGAAAAAACATTAATTCATGAAAACTTGGCTTATTAGGCAAATCGGGCCTTGAATAGTAGGCTGAGAAGTGCGTTCTGGCTATTAGGTACGACATATATATATATATATGTCGTACCTAGTAGCCAGAACTCACTTCTCAGCCTACTATTCAAGGCCCGATTTGCCTAATAAGCCAAGTTTTCCTGAATTAATATATTTACTATAATTTTTTTCTTATGAAATGATAAAGCAACCCTTTTCTCTATGTATGAGGTCAATTTTTTTTTATTGGAGTTAAAATTAACGTAGATATATGACCGAACCTAACCAACCCTACCTAACCTAACCTAACCTATATTTATAGGTAAGGTTAGGTTAGGTAGCCAAAAAAAGCTAGGTTAGGTTAGGTTAGGTAGGTTAGGTAGACGAAAAAACATTAATTCATGAAAACTTGGCTTATTAGGCAAATCGGGCCTTGAATAGTAGGCTGAGAAGTGCGTTCTGGCTATTAGGTACGACATATATATATATATATATATATATATATATATATATATATATATATATATATATATATATATATAATGTCAAAGATCGTATGATGTGATAAAAGAAATCAAGATTTAAGTGAAGCATTTGCTACACTTACATCAGGTAACTTAAATCTTAATAGGTAACTAAAATCACTATGAAAGCCACCTTACTTGCATATAACAATGAAGAAAATCCACCGTGCACACTGCCTTATGAAAATACTGCCGCGAGAGGCCGCTCCACTTTCTGCGTTTCATATTATGCAAAGTAGGTGCAGCAGCCTGAGGTGACAAGTGGCCGAGCCTGCCATCGTGCCTGGAGTCTGTTCACCCAACACAGCCCACGGCCTTACTAATGAACCTTAAAGGTTATGTATACCAAGGTAGAGTGCTGGCAGAAGTGTAGGACGCTGGGGACGGACACTACATACGCATTTAGTAATTACTACCAGATATTTTTGATAAGTACTGTTGTTAGTATACTTTAGAATGATTAGTTGAAGATATAATAGCCAGGATAAGCTTACAAAGAATGCTCTATTAGGCATATATCTGCCAAACTGCTAGTTAAAGCAAATTATAATTTTCAACGGCAATTTGCTCTTACGCACACAAATAAGACAATTTAGTTTACCCACAGCACGGCAAACTGCCTCTTCCCGCTCACCTTCATCACGAAGAAAATACATCACCAGCAAGTAAAGAAGTTTCTACATTTACCTATGTTCTGGCGTCTCAGACAGTGTGAGACGCTCCACCCACACAATACTTTCCCGCCACAAACGTCACCGAGGCTCCAGACGCACCAGCGGTAGTTACGTAACCGGCTCCTCGTTTAGAGAAGTGGTGACGCAGTATGTGACGTCACTAGGGAGCGTATATGTAGGACAGAACCGGCTCTCTTTAGGTAGTTTTTTGTTAGGTGCACTACGGGTGTTTTCAACACTGCTCGCTGACCACGATCCTCCTCCAAGCTGTTTCGTTCCCAGGTTGTGGCGTGCTTAATCATTCGTAATTCATGTACTTAATCATACATATATATAAACATATGTTTATAGAGCGGGGCACTGCGTTCAGTGGCACCTTATAGAGCTTGGCACTGTGTGTAGTGGCGCCTTATAGAGGTTGGCACTGTGTAGTGGCGCCTTATAGAGCTTGGCACTGTATGTAGTGGCACCTTATAGAGCGGGGCACTGCGTGCAGTGGCTGTATAAAACCAAAAACCTGGTATAAATATAGGATATAAATAAGAGCTGCCTCGCATTGCCCAAACAGAGTTCTGCACATTGTTTATTCTTATGGTCTTATGTTTAGGAAATTTTTTGGCTAACCGCTCTAGGTTAGTTTCAGAATGAAACGAGACCAGAGTTCATAAGGACAACAATGAGAGAAAGCAGCCCGTCCTCCAAACAAAACACGAGTCACGAGTTACAGCCCCGCTCCTGTGCCAGTAAGTCCAATACGGGCTCACTATACAACCCGTCCTCGACTCAAGTCCATTACATTCAGCGGTCAACCCCACAGACGCATTCATAAATTTTAACATGCTTTTCATTCAAAACGGGAATTTTCGCAAGTATAAATTAATATTATAATATATTAGCATATTGTGTATATATAGGCATAGGATAGGTTAGGTTAGGTGTTTAGGTTCTGTTGGCAATTATTTGTATTTGTAGTACGTGGGTGAAGCATTTATAGCGTTGTGATTCGAACAAAATTCGTCAGTGAAGCACTTGTTCCGGATATGTTCGAATGTCAGCAGTTGTGAGTCGTGTGTAAACCGCTTTTCATTCATAAACAGGGGGTTTGGCGGGTGGGTGGAATCACTTTTGGATCTTTGTTTGGAGGACGGGCTGTTTATGGATGAAAAACGGTTTACACACGACTCACAACTGTTGACGTTCGAACACTTCCGAAACAAGTGCTTCACTGACTAATTTTGTTCGAACCACAGCGCTGCAAATGCTTCACCCACGTACTAATAATACAAATAATCGCCAACAGAACCTAAACACCTAACCTAACCTCCTCTATATATATATATATATAAACAATATGCTAATATATTATAATATTAATTTATATTTGAGAAAATTCCTGTTTTGAATGAACAGCATGTTAAAATTTATGAATGCGTCTGTGGGATACGACTGCTGGATGGAATGGGCTTGAGTTGAGGACGGGTTGCAGAAAGTCATAAATAATCTAAGGCGATAACATCAGTAATCATACACACGTTCGTGTGTATGATTAATTAATTTTTTACCCTTTTGTATCTGAAGTTTAAATTACATAAATAACAATTAATTGTTAACTAGAGTTGTGTCCGCTGGCGATGTAATTACCGTTGGTAATATGATGATCAGGTCATTACAGTTGTTCCGGCGTCCGATAGAGTGATACGAGGCAGCGTCGAAGGGAAGCCTGGCTGGTCGGCAGTCTTAACGGAGCAATTTGTTATGGTGAATCGCGGTGAGTGGTAGCGGGAGCTGGACGTCCCCAAGGCGGCGAGTGACGGGGGATCTATAGCCTGAGAGCTGGGCGGGCGTGTATGTGTACTTGGATCCTGAGTCACGAACGGTGAGTACAGACTTTTGCACATTGCCGCAGAGTAATTGGCTACGTATCAGGCCATAGTTCAGACTAAAATCATGTCTTTCATGTGCACATAAGTCAGTGTGTTTAAACAAAACATAATTGCACTGATTGTCACTGAATTCAATGGTGACGACAGACGGGATGTGTCACACCGAGAATTTGGAGCTGATTATGTACTGTAATAAAAGATAACCCTTGGCTGCTTGTAGTGCTGATGATACAGGCTGTAATTGTGTTGTTAAATTAAGGGGCACTGATACACGCGTACATTCAGGAGTTGAACAGCTGAGAGCAGTGTCTGTTCAGTGAGGTGCCAGTTACCTTGTACAAGGGCTCGGGTTCCTTATAATTTGAAGAATGAAGCCGTAATGAAACCGATAGAATAGTCGGACTCCACCATGCTGCCGTCAGTGTTTTAACCACGGCTGGTTGAAGGGGACTGTATTATTAAATCTGATTGCGCTTTCTCATCTATTATGAGTAAATTGTTTGTTGCTGTTTATAAATGTATTTAGAATAGAACTGGCCACGAGCTGGCAAGCGTGTGTGTGTAATACAATACCGATGAAGGGTTTGGTCTGAGGTTAGATTTTGCAAGTATGTTACCAACCGTCGTGAATATCTACCAGAGGGCCTTGAGTAGGGAGATTGTTGACCTACCCCGAGTCACGTAGTGTATGAACTGTTGCTATGGCCATACTGAGAGGCCAGACACTTCACATCTTAAGTATCTTCCTCGTGTTATGGCCTCGCCTGTGGGAACACTTCATCTGCTATGGCTGGATATTGTTCTTTCTAACAATTCTAATATATCTTGGATATTTACCCTGCTTCATCGCATCAAATTTCTTTAACATGCCATGAATATTTGTGAGCCCAATTGTTTTTTTTTCTGTTGGTGGTGCTGGGGTTGTAAGATGTGGCTTGGCTGGGAATTGGGTCAGAGCTGAAATTATGTGGAAAAAGTTTGGTGATTAGTTTAAGAGGCTTATGTGTAGTATTAGATATAATGAATAATGCTTGTGGTACTGAATGGACATGACGGATAATGTTTGGGGTGGAGAATGTGTTATTCGAGGTAACGTTTTTGAGGCAAATGTGGCTATGACGGGGTAATGTTTGGATTGAGAATGTAACTTGAGTGATAATGTTTGAGGGGAAGAATAGTAAATGATGGATAATGCTTGAGGGGATATTTTAGCAAGGAGTAGTTAAAGTGAGGGTCCGTGAGAGACCATTAAGGCATGGGAGTGAGAATGGGATAAGGTTATGGGTATAAAACGGGAGAGGGGATGAGTATAGCTGGTGAAGCAGTGGGGAGAGTAGGTGGCTTCACTCGCTGGGACTTTGGTGCAGCTTCGGGTTGTGAACGATTTAAATGTTGGGAGGCTGAGGATGACTGGTTGGAAAATAAGAATAAAATATACCTCCGGAGGTATATTGGTCCTAATGGAAATCGTTTTTTTTTACCTCCCATTCCCTTATCTAATTGTCTTGAAAAATAGTAATCTAATACTTGATTAGCTCTTTTCTATTCGGCACCAATAACCTACCTGTTACGGTGCCTGTACATAGTCTTGTTAATCAGTCATATTGCTTCTGCGTAGTTATAATCAATGATGTTCGTAACACGTTCATAATTTAACCTTCGCTTGTAAGCACCCAACCCTTCCACCGAATAGACAGTACGTTTTAATACCAAGTTTAATAAGTACATTCCTGATAGTCTGCATAGTACATAAATACACTTAATTATGTCCTTATATATACCCCTATATATTCTCCTAATTTTGTATTAATCAGCCCGTCCTTGTGTTAATTCACTCATAATCTTTAGGTTGAAGTTTTCGTGTTCAACATTATATACAAATGTTAATATATTAAATTTCTTTTTCACTTTTATTAAACAATATAAATTTCATACAAAACTTTAAAATGTCCTGTGTTACTTTATAATTTATTGAAAGTCTAGTTTTGTTTTATTAGTTTTATAAAATTGTAATATCAATATAGTTATTGGTTAAGTACTAATTGTAATTAGGAAGCAATAAATGCTATTTACATGCTTGTCCTCCTACACTCCCAAGGTCGTCTGTGGTCGTGGTTTTCTATACAGCTTTTCAGGTAAACTCAAAATAATCACTATTTTTTGTGCGATGCTGGCGATTGTGTATTTATGTACTATGCTAATAGTCAGGAATGTACTTATTACATTTAGTATTAAAACGTACTGTCTATTCGGAGGATGGGCCGAGGCACCTGATGTCCTGAAGGTGGTCTAATGACAATTGTAGATGGAGGTTAGTATTTTTCCTCCTTAACTTCAATGTTCTTAAATAAATATATATATATATATATATATATATATATATATATATATATATATATATATATATATATATATATATATATATATATATATATATATTGGTGTATACTGGCAGCAGGTTTTCTTTCAAACATGTTTCATTGAATATGACCGCATATCCTGTATTTATTATTTTCTGGTTTAGGGCTTCTATCCCTCTAACTATTTTCTTAGCATCAGGGCTTAATTGAAATAGGAGTTCTCCAAAACTCATTTTCGTACTTTTAAGGTGAAGAAAAGAAGTGATTTACTATAGAGTGTATTACACTTATTTGTATAATTTGCACGACGTTTCGAACCTCCATGGTTCATTCTCAAGTGAACAGATCTTACAATACTAGTTGATTTTATACCCGCATTAGGTCAGGTGATAATACAATGAAGGTGAAAACATGGGGGGATACATAAGGGATAAACATAGGGGCTGCAGAAGGCTTATTGGCCTTCATGTCATGAGGCCAATAAGCCTCATGACATGAAACAAGCCTAATGTCATGAGACAAGCCCATGACATTACTCTAACAAGAGAAATGTTGAACAAGAATACTTGCATAATAGACAAAACCCAAGATTCAAGAAGATTACAAATTCTTGAGGCAATTCACATAAGAATAGAGCGACCTACCATGAACACTCAAATCACGGAACTATTTACTCTACCCACCATGAGAGTAAGGACAAGACAAGAACATATCGATGCCAACACAGAAGACAATGTCCAACATAACAGGCCAATTACACTGGATTAATCTTTGTGTTTAGATAGGAGATGCCTCGTATGGGCCAATAAGCCTTCTGCAGCCCCTATGTTTATCCCTTATGTATCCCCCCATGTTTTCATCTTCATTGTATTATCACCTGACCTAATGCGGGTATAAAATCAACTAGTATTGTAAGATCTGTTCACTTGAGAATGAACCATGGAGGTTCGAAACGTCGTGCAAATTATACAAATAAGTGTAATACACTCTATAGGAAATCACTTCTTTTCTTCACCTTAAAAGTACGAAAATGAGTTTTGGAGAACTCCTATTTCAATTAAGCCCTGATGCTAAGAAAATAGTTAGAGGGATAGAAGCCCTAAACCAGAAAATAATAAATACAGAATATGCGGTCATATTCAATGAAACATGTTTGAAAGAAAACCTGCTGCCAATATACACCAATATATATATATATATATATATATATATATATATATATATATATATATATATATATATATATATATATATATATATATATAATGTCGTACCTAGTAGCCAGAACGCATTTCTCGACCTACTATGCAAGGCCCGATTTGCCTATAAAGCCAAGTTTTCCTGTGTGGGAACCGACCTGTGAGATTTATATTTATTTAATTTATATGAATTTATATTTACGTTAATTTATATACTTCGATAGCAATTTGTATAATAATGAGTGGACTGTATTTCTGCGATAATCTCAATCTCACAAATCGATCCTCTACACATTAGGGGGGTTTATTAAATTAAATATATATGCAGCCAATCAAACTACAGTAATAGACTACATACATTGAAGAGGTTCCTTATCTTATTTGTACAGCAGGTATAACCAGGATGTAGACCACATTTTCCCTCTTTGAGGTAGCTTCCACGTGCTGGTAACTGATGCACAAACATGCTTCCTCGTCTTGACCTGTCAAAAGGGCGCTAGCTGTAAAGCCAGATACCTATATATGACAAGTTATATCAGAGAAAACTGTACATGGAACATGAAGACCTGGCTTAAATACCTTTAGTTTGAGGCTTCCACGTGATCTAACTGGGTCACCCTATATCCTGACATTAATGGCCATAAATGAATGATAAACGGGTTTCGGAAAGAACACTTAACTTGAATTTGTTGACAGCGTGTTGAAAATGGTACACCTTTGGCTTCCATAACACTACGTCCAAGTAAAATTAACAGGAGCCGTATTTGCTCCCGTGTGCCTCTGGTCTCATATAAACAATGGCTGCCCCTCCTTCCTCCCTTACGCCTGGCTTACATTGTCCACATTTCAGAAAGTGATAGAAGGGTCACATTTACTCTACTTTAATATTGATAATTAAGTTAATTTATATAAGATGTTTTTATGATGGTAAAGTCCAAAGACTAATGTATTTAAGAACAATTCCCAGCAGAATAGCTGGTGAATTATAATAGTATGTGGTGATGATATCCCGTTTTCTATAGACGGTAATTCCACTACAAGTTACGTTTTCTATGGGCAACTTGTTTATACAACACAGCTCTTATCTGTCTGTATGATATTATTATTAAATGGTGTCGGATTTTCCGACATCCTGAAATAATATATTTTTTCTAATTTTTTTCTTATGAAATGATAAAGCTACCCATTTCATTATGTATAACGTCAATTTTTTGTTATTGGAGTTAAAATTAACGTAGATATATGACCGAACATAACCAACCCTACCTAACCTAATCTATCTCTATAGGCTAGGTTAGGTTAGGTACCCGAAAAAGTTATGTTAGGTAGTCGAAAAATAATTAATTCATGAAAACTTGGCTTATTAGGCAAATCGGGCCTTGCATAGTAGGCTGAGAAGTGCGTTCTGGCTACTAGGTACGACATATATATATATATATATATATATATATATATATATATATATATATATATATATATATATATATATATATATATATATATATATAATATAATGTAATATGTGCTTTTAACCTAAAACAGAAAACTACATACACACAACAACACAAAATTATTTCGTTTTATCATTTTCTGTTAGACTAACTCCATACACAGGGACGTGTGTCTCCGCAGTAATTAATGGAAAAAAAATCCAATGAACCGGAGGCAGGGACGGAAGTGCCAGATTGGGCCAAGTTCATTAATTAAGACTTATGGTTACTGCCTCAGGAAGAGATTCGTCTTAATCGTTAATAAGATTAACATATTGTCCGAAAATGTTCAAACTTCACTACTTGCGGAATGAGGAAACAAATTAGTTAATGTAAGTTTAGCTTAATTATATTTATATTAAACTTCTGAAAACAAAAGCAAAACACTGTAAATACAGGTAGTCAACTTGGGGTTCTGTTGCAGTGCAAGTCTTTGATAATTATAAATACGTACACTTGAAATTACGTATTTTAATGACTGTTAAAAATCACCCTCAGTTAACGGTCCAGACTTGATTATGTTGGCATGATTACGTGCAAAGCTAATGACTTTACTGTAGAGAGTATCTGAACTAGAACCAGCACTCCCGCGCCGAGAAAATGTTAACATTATCCCCTGGAACACATTCTGGTCACGAGTACCATAGCCTCCTCATTATCATCCTCAAACATTGGCCCAGACAATCACCATCCAGCAGCAACCACCGGGAAAAAATAGTGTAAGAATACTGTTGCGATGGAATGAATTTACTAAGGATAAAAACGGACCTGAAAAAAAGTTTTCAGGAAAATAATAATATCACCTTTTTAACAATATTTGTTAGGTGTAACTATAGTATTTTCGTGACCATTTATTATTTGAAAGAGTGTTGGGTCAACCCTTCCTCCGAATAGACAGCACGTTTTAATACTGTGTTTAATAAGAACATTCTGACTGCATAGTACATAAATACACTTAATTGTGTTGTTAATATTTACTTCTCCATATATTCTCCTCATATTCTCATAATACACGCACAAAATTTATAAGTTGAAGTTTTCGTGTTTAATTCTATATACGCAAGTTTTAAATATAAAGAATTTATTTTTTAGTTTTATTAAACAATTAAGATTTTATACAAAGTTTTAAAATTGTCCTAAGTTACTTTATAATTTATTGAAAGATTTTAGTTTTGTTGTATTAGTTTTATAAAATTGTAATATCATCATTGCTATAGGTTAAATACTAATTGTAATTAAGAAGCAATAAATGCTATTTCCATGCTTGTCCTCCTACGCCCCAATGGTTAGGTTAGGTCGTGGTTTTCTATACACCTTTTCAGGTAAACTCTAATAATCACATTATTTTGGTGCGATGCTGGCGATTAAGTGTATTTATGAACTATGCCGATAGTCAGGATTGTACTTATTACATTTAGTATATAAACATACTGTCTATTCGGAGGATGGGCTTGATTGTTAGGGTTGACAGATAACAGGAGTAGTTCAATAACGTTTACTTGGATTTGCATATCTTGCAAGAAACAAGATAAAATTGCTCTCCAGACCATTGAATTACAACTGTTAATCTCTGTGAGAATTAATAGCTACAGCAAAACTGTAAACACTTGTACTGAATCGTCATTCTTAGGCTTTTCATATGATTTATAGATTTAGTAATTTTTTTAAGCATTACACATCTATAGCAGTAAGGTTTTTAAAAAAATCCCTGTTTGTTTTTCTCCCTTAAGGACCATTTTGATCACCACGTTAACAAAAATATAATTGTAATTTCTTGATGTTGGTCATATTTAACTGTATGCTAGTGTGCACACCTGACTGACCTTCCTGAGTACCGTGTCACTGTCACGTGTAAGATATTAAACTAATCCTACAGAACCAAGGAATAAATCTAAATTTATTAATATCATTTGAGCATTCTTAATTAATTTCAAAATACTGAGCTTAACTTCACATAAATATATGCCACACAAATGAAAGCATAACTTCATTGTCAACTTAGCTGTGTTATATATGGTGGACTGGCATTGAGACAGAAGTACGTGTGCACTTAATGATTTCTGTTCTTTATCTGCTAGTTACGATATGACATTAGTTACGATATGACATTATATATATTTATTGGTATTTTATTCTAGTGAGTTTTTATTTGCCATGGGCCGATTAAGGTTATTCTTTACTGAGTTTATAGTGACTCAGCTTCCATATAGCATGGAATAAGAAAGCCAATGTTATTTGTAGATTTTTGCTAATGTCTGGGTTGTCAAAAGAGCCAGTCATACCCATCTTGTGTATTCCTAATTTGACAAAAGATAATTTCTGGCGTTGCTCAAAACAAATGTTAACTATTACTCAACCATTATATTATAAAATTCAATGAAAAGTGTGATTCAAAAACAGTTCAAACATAGGGAATTTTCTTTGAAAATAGTCTTGAAGGTCCCTATTTTTCGAAATTTTAGAAATAGAGTAAAGTTGCCATAGTGTGTCTCCTGCGGACATCAGTCATTTGTTACCTTAAGCCTAGCAATGTCTTAACAATGAGACCGGCTATCCGCTCTATCTTAGACTCGTGTCGAAGGCAGCAATGCAGTTTTTGGTTCACCAAGAAACAACTTTCTCTCAAATTGCCACCAAATAATCGATTCCATCCATTGACAAACCTTTATTGTCTCTTCAGGTTAATTGAAACTTGTTCACAATTTCCGTAATTGTTGGCGAATTTGCTACAGGAATAAAGTGATTTCCAATGAATAGCTTCGAACATTGTAAATTATATTTGTACAAGCTCTAGCTGACATACCAATAACAGTACACCAGTGTTCTTGCAATGAGCGAGTGCTGTTGAATGTAACTGCGCCTGAATGAGGTCTTGCTTCAAAAGACCTCTCACCCGTTCTCCCTCACTCACTCTTCCTCTCTCCCGCTCTGATCCTTTCTTTACACCACGCCTTTCTCCCCCACCCCCTTCCCCATGTTGACGATGCACTCACTAGAAACGCTTTATGTATTGGGAAACTAAACGACTCTTCCTAGTGACCTCACAAAGGTGGATTAAAAACTCGTGTTATTTTACATATATATAACCTCCCCCAGCACGGGCTGGAGAAGGGGTATTGATGGATCCCAGCACCGACTCCAGCATAGGCGGGGTCTTGATGGCTTCCATCACAGACCCCAACAATAGGGAAAATAGGTCTTGACTAGTCCCAACACCTACGCTAACACTGGTGTAGTTGAGGGGTCTCAATACCGACATCAGCATTGGGAGATGGTGGGACAGGGAGAGGTTGGTGGTACCCGGGACCTACACACAGAGGAAGGCTTTGATGGGAGTCAACACTACCTACAGCACTTGGAGGTCTTGTCCAGTACCGAGGTCAATACCATGGCTATTGAGAGGATGGTGTTGTGAAGGCTTCCTGCCCTGAAGCCTGGATCAACATATTGGTGAAATTTACCTTCTTCTTATCTTGAGATGATTTCGGGGCTTTTTAGTGTCCCCGCGGCCCGGTCCTTGGGTAAGTTTTGGCTACCAGGAAGGCTTCAGACAGCACCGAATTGTCCAGTATAGTGTATAAGATCTACAACAAAGTAACTAATTGTTAGTATTATATGATTTACGAAAATAAACTATACAGGATTTTGAAGTGTTATGGAACCGAGGCCGTGAAGTGACTAAGGGTCATATTGTGGACTTTTAATTAAAAGAGGTTATATTTATGACCAGGGTTGGTACAGGAATGGTGTGGCGGTATATATATTTTGCTGAATTAAAAAAACAGGAATAGGAATATAAACCTACACCTTCCATCTATTCTAATTATGACTTTACCCGAAAGATACAGGCCTGAAATAATTCAACTTTATGGAAAAATTACTTTGATTTGACATACATATTCATGAACTATAAGGTGAGGCAGTGATCATTACAGTCACTGTTCAGGTCTTGTTTTACACGTTCCGGGGTCTTTTGGGCTTTACATATCTACATATGAAGTTCAGTACTGTGTCTGTCTTCACTTCTTAACACATTACATTTGTTCACAATTTTGACTGTGAAAATATTTATTTCTAAGGTTTCAGAGATTTATTTAGACACTCAATTTTCCAGCCCATCCTCCTGTTTTGGTAGTACTTATAGTAAGTAACCATAGTATATATACCAACCTACAACGAAATTAGAAAGTAGAGATCGGCACTATTGAGTTGGACAAACCAGAAAACTATTTTTTACTTGTGTTGCTTTGACTTTATTTTGTCTGTCTTTCCCATGTACTACCATATGAACTGTGGTCTCCTAAAGCATAGTGCTACATCTATTCAACTCCTGGCACCATCTCTTAACAAAACTATGAGGAGACGGTTCTCAAATAGTTTATGAAAACTATTTTCTCTGAGGTTAAATTTCTTCATACGCCAGAGGCGCATTCGTTCCTTATTAGGTCACCCACCTGAATCCATCCTGTATGATGTAGGAGAGGAGCTGTACTCATGGAACGTGTCTGGTGACTTAGCTCCTATCACCTCGGCTCACACTGGTTCTTTCCAAAAGAGCTTGTACTTGACTGACTGCCGGCCCGCTGTTTCAAAACACACCAAATAACGTGGGTCCGCTAAAATTCTAGAATCTAGGACATTCCAATCTCACTGATGTTTTTGGTTCCCCGACTCTAGCATTATATATTAGTCATATAATGAGATTAATGTCTTTACTGATTTTTTTTCATTTCCTTATTATGCACCCCATACCCATCCCGTGGGCGATGGAGGAAAGGGTTACAAAGGCACATAATCGGTTCAGGAACTGAACCCCATAGTTCCTATAGCTAAACAAGTGACAGTCTTGTTAAGCTAGTTACACGATTGATAATATTACATACACATGTACATATGTATACATAAATGTACATATCAATAATCTTTTCATATCACAAGTGAGGCTTAATAAAGAATAACGCTAAATAATATTACAACGGAAAATACTGAACATATTTAATCACATTATAAGGAAAAAACCCTGAATAATGACTGACGAATCTGAAGTGACTAACATATAATATATAGTGAGTTAAGATATAAATAGGAACAGGTGTGTGAGGTCGGGGATGAGTAAGGAGGAGCAGGTGTGTGAGGGTCGAGGGTGAGTAAGGAGGAGCAGGTGTGTGAGGGTCGAGGGTGAGTAAGGAGGAGCAGGTGTGTGAGGGTCGAGGGTGAGTAAGGAGGAGCAGGTGTGTGAGGGTCGAGGGTGAGTAAGGAGGAGCAGGTGTGTGAGGGTCGAGGGTAAATAAGGAGGAGCAGGTGTGTGAGGGTCGAGGGTGAGTAAGGAAGAGCACGTGTGTGAGGAGCGAGGATGAGAATCACGGGACGGGGCTCCGTCAACACAGGCTCCTCCTCCACTTATCTCCCCTGAAGCAACACCGGAGAGAGCGATGTCTAACCTCAGGTTCGCAGCCATCCGGCTCGCTCTCAGGCCTCCAGCTGGCTGACAGCATCTGGCTGACATGTTGTGCTGCAGCTCTCTGGCTACAGCTGTCTAACTACCCACATTATTATTCTCTATTTATCTTAGGAACAGTACAGTTAATGTGCATACATATATATCCTTGCATTCATGGCACTCAGAGCTGTATATATACATTTTTTATATATTTCAAGAACACTTTGTATTATCTATGGCAGATAAACTGACCATTCTTATAAGTTGCAAAATGATCGTATCACACTTATACCTTGAGTAATAGCTTAAGTAAAAATATTTTTAATTTGCCAAGTGTTCAAAATTAGTAATATCTACTTCAGACAATAAATAAAAAAAATTATTATTTTGACATAAATTTTTGTGTGTAAATATATTATAGTAGGGCGTTGCATGCTTTGATTATACAAGATTGGATTAGATACATGCCGTTCTCAGTGTCATGTATCACCACCGTTCTCAGTGTCATGTATCACCACCGATCTCATTGGGATGTATCACCACCGTTCTCAGTGTCATGTATCACCACCGGTCTCACTGGCATGTATCCCCACCGTTCTCAGTGTCATGTATCACCACCGTTCTCAGTGTCATGTATCACCACCGTTCTCAGTGTCATGTATCACCACCGTTCTCAGTGTCATGTATCACCACCGTTCTCAGTGTCATGTATCACCACCGTTCTCAGTGTCATGTATCACCACCGTTCTCAGTGTCATGTATCACCACCGTTCTCAGTGTCATGTATCACCACCGTTCTCAGTGTCATGTATCACCACCGTTCTCAGTGTCATGTATCACCACCGTTCTCAGTGTCATGTATCACCACCGTTCTCAGTGTCATGTTTCACCACCGTTCTCAGTGTCATGTATCACCACTGTTCTCACTGTCATGTATCACCACCGTTCTCAGTGTCATGTATCACCACCGATCTCAGTGTCATGTATCACCACCGTTCTCAGTGTCATGTATCACCACCGTTCTCAGTGTCATGTATCACCACCGTTCTCAGTGTCATGTATCACCACCGGTCTCACTGGCATGTATCACCACCGTTCTCAGTGTCATGTATCACCACCGTTCTCAGTGTCATGTATCACCACCGGTCTCACTGGCATGTATCACCACCGTTCTCAGTGTCATGTATCACCACCGTTCTCAGTGTCATGTATCACCACCGTTCTCAGTGTCATGTATCACCACCGTTCTCAGTGTCATGTATCACCACCGTTCTCAGTGTCATGTATCACCACCGTTCTCAGTGTCATGTATCACCACCGTTCTCAGTGTCATGTATCACCACCGATCTCAGTGTCATGTATCACCACCGATCTCAGTGTCATGTATCACCACCGTTCTCAGTGTCATGTATCACCACCGTTCTCAGTGTCATGTATCACCACCGATCTCAGTGTCATGTATCACCACCGATCTCAGTGTCATGTATCACCACCGTTCTCAGTGTCATGTATCACCACCGTTCTCAGTGTCATGTATCACCACCGTTCTCAGTGTCATGTATCACCACCGTTCTCACTGTCATGTATCACCACCGTTCTCAGTGTCATGTATCACCACCGTTCTCAGTGTCATGTATCACCACCGTTCTCAGTGTCATGTATCACCACCGTTCTCAGTGTCATGTATCACCACCGTTCTCAGTGTCATGTATCACCACCGATCTCAGTGTCATGTATCACCACCGATCTCAGTGTCATGTATCACCACCGATCTCAGTGTCATGTATCACCACCGTTCTCAGTGTCATGTATCACCACCGTTCTCAGTGTCATGTATCACCACCGTTCTCAGTGTCATGTATCACCACCGTTCTCAGTGTCATGTATCACCACCGTTCTCAGTGTCATGTATCACCACCGTTCTCAGTGTCATGTATCACCACCGTTCTCAGTGTCATGTATCACCACCGTTCTCAGTGTCATGTATCACCACCGTTCTCAGTGTCATGTATCACCACCGTTCTCAGTGTCATGTATCACC
This sequence comes from Procambarus clarkii, assembly GCF_040958095.1. NCBI lineage: Eukaryota > Metazoa > Arthropoda > Malacostraca > Decapoda > Cambaridae > Procambarus > Procambarus clarkii. The sequence continues at coordinate 29,624,452 of NC_091180.1, forward strand.
ACTGTTCTCACTGTCATGTATCACCACCGTTCTCAGTGTCATGTATCACCACCGTTCTCAGTGTCATGTATCACCACCGTTCTCAGTGTCATGTATCACCACCGTTCTCAGTGTCATGTATCACCACCGACCTCAGTGTCATGTATCACCACCGATCTCAGTGTCATGTATCACCACCGATCTCAGTGTCATGTATCACCACCGATCTCAGTGTCATGTATCACCACCGATCTCAGTGTCATGTATCACCACCGTTCTCAGTGTCATGTATCACCACCGTTCTCAGTGTCATGTATCACCACCGTTCTCAGTGTCATGTATCACCACCGTTCTCAGTGTCATGTATCACCACCGTTCTCAGTGTCATGTATCACCACTGTTCTCACTGTCATGTATCACCACCGTTCTCAGTGTCATGTATCACCACCGTTCTCAGTGTCATGTATCACCACCGTTCTCAGTGTCATGTATCACCACCGTTCTCAGTGTCATGTATCACCACCGATCTCAGTGTCATGTATCACCACCGATCTCAGTGTCATGTATCACCACCGATCTCAGTGTCATGTATCACCACCGATCTCAGTGTCATGTATCACCACCGTTCTCAGTGTCATGTATCACCACCGTTCTCAGTGTCATGCATCACCACCGTTCTCAGTGTCATGCATCACCACCGTTCTCAGTGTCATGTATCACCACCGTTCTCAGTGTCATGTATCACCACCGTTCTCAGTGTCATGTATCACCACCGTTCTCAGTGTCATGTATCACCACCGTTCTCAGTGTCATGTATCACCACCGATCTCAGTGTCATGTATCACCACCGATCTCAGTGTCATGTATCACCACCGATCTCAGTGTCATGTATCACCACCGATCTCAGTGTCATGTATCACCACCGATCTCAGTGTCATGTATCACCACCGTTCTCAGTGTCATGTATCACCACCGTTCTCAGTGTCATGTATCACCACCGTTCTCAGTGTCATGTATCACCACCGATCTCAGTGTCATGTATCACCACCGATCTCAGTGTCATGTATCACCACCGATCTCAGTGTCATGTATCACCACCGTTCTCAGTGTTATGTATCACCACCGTTCTCAGTGTCATGTATCACCACCGTTCTCAGTGTCATGTATCACCACCGTTCTCAGTGTCATGTATCACCACCGTTCTCAGTGTCATGTATCACCACCGTTCTCAGTGTCATGTATCACCACCGTTCTCATTGGCATGTATCACCACTGTTCTCACTGTCATGTATCACCACCGTTCTCACTGTCATGTATCACTGCTGCTCCCAGAGCATGTATCACTGCTGCTCCCATAGCATGTATTACTGCTGCTCTCAGAGCATGTATCACTGCTGCTCCCAGAGCATGTATCACTGCTGCTTCCAGAGCATGTATTACTGCTGCTCCCAGAACATGTATCACTGCTGCTCCCATAGCATGTATTACTGCTGCTCCCAGAGCATGTATCACTGCTGCTCCCAGAGCATGTATCACTGCTGCTCCCATAGCATGTATCACTGCTGCTCCCATAGCATGTATTACTGCTGCTCCCAGAGCATGTATCACTGCTGCTCCCATAGCATGTATTACTGCTGCTCCCAGAGCATGTATCACTGCTGCTCCCATAGCATGTATTACTGCTGCTCCCAGAGCATGTATCACTGCTGCTCCCATAGCATGTATTACTGCTGCTCCCAGAGCATGTATCACTGCTGCTCCCATAGCATGTATCACTGCTGCTCCCAGAGCATGTATTACTGCTGCTCCCATAGCATGTATTACTGCTGCTCCCAGAGCATGTATCACTGCTGCATCCAGAGCATGTATCACCACCGTTCTCAGTGTCATGTATCACCACCGTTCTCAGTGTCATGTATCACCACCGTTCTCACTGACATGTATCACTAAACCATCACCACAAATAACACCATCAACACCATCAACAAATCCTTCACAGCCATCATCCAACAAGGAAGAAGATTATCTCCAGCTCGTTCACCAATTCGGTTCCAAATTAACCAATAACCTCAGCGATTGGCTCAGATTTCTCCTGGGACGGAGGGAGCGTCGCTCAGGCCCTCTCCAGGTCCCGTCCACACGCTCCCTATCCCATCTCTGGTCGTCCTGATACCTGGTCAACCAGGCTGTGACTCATACGTCAGGCTGCGAGCAGCCGCGTCCAACAGCCTTGTCGACGACCGGGCCGCGGGGACGCTAAGCCCCGGAAGCACCTCAAGGTTCCTCTGTTACCTCGGTCTAAAGTCATTTTGAATAACAAAATTTCTTTGCTTTAAGATTTTCGTACAAATTTTATATTTTTTTGGTAAATTTATATTAATTACTTCCTGCTACATTGTATGTTATTCTTGTATTGCTGATGTATTGTGTATTTCACTTACTGGTACCCAGCAGTGGGTGTTGATTGAGGATTATTGTGAGTCATTAGCAACATTAGGTAACAATCATATAAGGAAGAGGATGAGCCTGTAGCCAACTGTGTGCCAGAGCCTTCGTGTGATCAGTTGACCTGATCTCCCGTGTGTCAACCTGTTGAGCGAACAAGTTCCAGATGCGAGTCAGTCTCGGAGTGAATGATCACTGATGGAGTGATGTTCTTGAGAAAGGCAGTTCCAGCATGAGACTGTTGAGGGTGGATGGGAAGAAAGGGAAGAGTAGGGAAATAGGGAGAGGGGGGGAAAGAAGAGGTGGGTGGAATGGGGGATGGGGCGGGGAGAAACAGACTATCCTCCGCGTATCCTTCTTGTATATAATATACGAGTTTGGTTAGCTGTAAATAGGAGCTACCTCACATGGGCAATTATAACATCTTCAGTTTCCTTTATTTTATCAGTAGATTTACATTAAGTAACACGTCAGATGGAACTGAGGACTGTCTCTTTCGCTTCCTCTGAGCTGGGGACAAAAAAAAGAGTGAAAGAAATAGTATAATATTATCTATTCGCTTAACTCTCATGCTCTGGGACCTCCCCGTGACAGTTAGACTGTCAAGCGGCAGACTGTTCAAGAGTATGTTTTAATTTTGTTCAGCCTGTCTGCCCACTCTTCTGCCTGACTGTCTGTTAGTTTTGTGTTTACCTGCTCGGTCTTCTAACTTTCTCATTGCCTAGGTCGCCACAAACTGCATATAGACATCAGAAATCTTAAAACAGTTTATGGGAACAAAATAGCATTTGAAGTTTCAACTGACGCCGTAAAAAGTTACGTACGTCATGTCTGGCGGTACAAAGATTTCCTATGTAAATGGCAACAGGATTTATTGCTGCCTACATTTCTATGTAAAACGACCTACTGGCGAGAGGAACTCGAAAAGAATAAAATTGTGTTTCCGTGTTTCCCCTGAGCGAGGTCACGGAGTAAAGGTTCCCGAATTGTAAATTTTCTTCAGAATGGTCGGCTACGGTATGAAGAATAAAAATATTAACAACATATATCAAAATACGTGAAGTGCCTGTAGAGCTGTGTTGCGAAATTTCAGTTCACGCTCCGTTGTTCACTGGAATAATATATTCGTCACACAGCGTGTGAGAATGTTTTTGATGAATTGTGCATAAGACGAACCTGATGAAAGGTTAATCGGGAAAAATCTTACGGCTAAGACACATGAACTTGATGCATATAATGTAACCAGATACATGTTCATCATTTCAGTATGATGAACATGTTATGATGATCAATTCAGTCCAAAGCCTCTTTCGCAACTTGATTTTCCTAAATCTGCAGCATTCATCTGATTAACAGTGTAAGACTGAGGATTTATGTGTCAATTTATGTGTCAATTTGACACTTTTCTGGAATTCTCGAGCTCCTTTGGCCAGCCGGAGCAAGTGACGTGTTTCCTGATGTGTCGTGTCCAATGTGAACATTGTGTGATTAAATACATTTTCGTGTCGACTCGTCTCTAGTCCCTAGTGTTGTTTTTTGTCCATGATAGAGTGTATTGTCGATGATGACCCAGCATCCCTCGTCTTCGTCAGCCAAGATGTTGGCGGATGAACTTATCACAATGTTACATTACTGATAAAGTTACAGGATTGAAAGTGATTGTCACAAAACTGTAATAATTAACTCTTTGAAACAATGAAGAACTCTAAGTTGGTAAGTGTTGAAGGGCTGTATTAGTAACATGCCTGCTGGGAGGTTCAGTAATCTTCGTGAGACTGTCATTCATCTCGGCAGAAGAAGGAATATAAACCTTTTGATGGCATTGTTAAAGTTATTCAGCACCTAAAGTAACCTAACATAACTATCCGGACTAAGGTATGTTAAGTAGATTTGGTTAGGTTTGATCAAATTTCTATGTTTTATCTCAATTAAAAAAATTATAATGGAAAGCTTTATCCTCCCAAAGAAAACAATTAAGAAAACAATATATTTTATGGAAAACTCGACTTTTGGCCAACTTGGCCTATTAGATACACCATTATATATATATATATATATATATATATATATATATATATATATATATATATATATATATATATATATATATATATATATAATATAAATGACCCGATCAGGATTCGAACCCATGACGTGCAGGATCACCACTAAACGTACACGGTACTGTGACCACCGTCCTGCTCACTCCTCACTCTTTTTCGAACACACATATAGAAGTATAGCTTATACATCCTCTCCTTTCTCTTGACTGTCATCGAGATCTTCCACTGAGTAATGCAGCTATAACACCAGTGTGCTTCCATACCAGACGAGTCCTACACTCCGGTACCAGCTGCTGGTTCCCGTTTTCTTTTCCTAACCATTTTCTTTTTATATCAAATAGTTTTCCCATTAAACAAAATATATTTGCAGTCCCGGGGCATAAATCAATGCGAGAGGGAATGAGGGGAGGAATGGTCTTGGAGAAGGTTCAGCGGAGACGGAAGAGTCACGTCAGGAGGCCGAGCCAGATCTCGCAAAGACAAGAAGCTTAAAACTAAAAATAAGTACGGAAAAATATACGGGGGAAGACTGAGTAATTTAAATGTAAAAAGTCATGTAGAGTGAAGAGTTGGGTGGAGTCACGTCTGGTGATGGCAGAGGACAAGTTTTAGCGATAGGTTTCCTAACATGAACTCTATCTCTTTGTGGGTTTGTGTTAAAAGCGGATCAACTAATGGATTGGAAAAGTTGTAGACGATATATACAAAATATTGAGTAAAGTATACCTGCTTGACGAACATTTGGAAAACAATTGCTGCAATAAGAATAAAGAAAAAGAAATGAATGCGAGAAACTACTGCAGAGTATTCGAAAATAAGATTAACGCGGAGAGGGAGAGTTGGAATTGAAGAACGGGTGTGTATGAGAGAGGGAGAGGGAGAGGGAGAGGGAGAGGGAGGGATAGAGGGAGAGGAAGGGGAGAGCGACTGAGAGGGTAGGAGGAGCAGAGAGTAGACACAAAGCGAACAACAGAAAAAAAGGAAATAAATTACTGGATAAAGGCTTATATGACAACCGAAACATTAATAACCACTATATGTCTTAAATCATAACGAATATACAGAGACCAGATATACAAATAAATTGAAGAACAATGTCTGACAGCTGTGTCTTCTGGAGGACAATGTCGGACAGCTGTGTCTTCTGAAGAACAATGTCGGACAGCTGTGTCTTCTGGAGAACAATGTCGGACAGCTGTGTCTTCTGAAGAACAATGTCGGACAGCTGTGTCTTCTGGAGAACAATGTCTGACAGCTGTGTCTTCTGGAGGACAATGTCGGACAGCTGTGTCTTCTGAAGAACAATGTCGGACAGCTGTGTCTTCTGGAGAACAATGTCGGACAGCTGTGTCTTCTGAAGAACAATGTCGGACAGCTGTGTCTTCTGAAGAACAATGTCGGACAGCTGTGTCTTCTGGAGAACAATGTCTGACAGCTGTGTCTTCTGGAGAACAATGTCTGACAGCTGTCTTCTGGAGAACAATGTCGGACAGCTGTGTCTACTGGAGAACAATGTCGGACAGCTGTGTCTTCTGAAGAACAATGTCGGACAGCTGTGTCTTCTGGAGAACAATGTCGGACAGCTGTGTCTTCTGGAGAACAATGTCGGACAGCTGTGTCTTCTGGAGAACAATGTCTGACAGCTGTGTCTTCTGGAGAACAATGTCTGACAGCTGTCTTCTGGAGAACAATGTCGGACAGCTGTGTCTTCTGGAGAACAATGTCGGACAGCTGTGTCTTCTGAAGAACAATGTCGGACAGCTGTGTCTTCTGGAGAACAATGTCGGACAGCTGTGTCTTCTGGAGAACAATGTCGGACAGCTGTGTCTTCTGGAGAACAATGTCGGACAGCTGTGTCTTCTGGAGAACAATGTCGGACAGCTGTGTCTTCTGGAGAACAATGTCGGACAGCTGTGTCTTCTGAAGAACAATGTCGGACAGCTGTGTCTTCTGAAGAACAATGTCGGACAGCTGTGTCTTCTGGAGAACAATGTCGGACAGCTGTGTCTTCTGGAGAACAATGTCGGACAACTGTGTCTTCTGGAGAACAATGTCGGACAGCTGTGTCTTCTGGAGAACAATGTCGGACAGCTGTGTCTTCTGGAGAACAATGTCGGACAGCTGTCTTCTGGAGAACAATGTCGGACAGCTGTGTCTTCTGGAGAACAATGTCGGACAGTTGTGTTTACTGGAGAACAATGTCGGACAGCTGTGTCTACTGGAGAACAATGTCGGACAGCTGTGTCTTCTGGAGAACAATGTCGGACAGCTGTCTTCTGGAGAACAATGTCGGACAGCTGTGTCTTCTGGAGAACAATGTCGGACAGTTGTGTTTACTGGAGAACAATGTCGGACAGCTGTGTCTTCTGAAGAACAATGTCGGACAGCTGTGTCTTCTGAAGAACAATGTCGGACAGCTGTGTCTTCTGAAGAACAATGTCGGACAGCTGTGTCTTCTGAAGAACAATGTCGGACAGCTGTGTCTACAGGTTGGACAGTTGCGTCGAGAACAGTGTTGGAGAAGTGTGCTAATTAGAGAACCTATTAGACATATTACACTAAAATTCTTGACTTTTTATTTTTTACAAAATATTTGTAAATACAAATATTACTATGGTAAGGTAATTATCAGGAGAAAGCATTAAGCAATTACGACTGTAAGACAGTTTGACATGATATGGAGATAAGAATTTACGATGGGACGAGGAAAAGGAACAGAGTCCAGTCACTCGGAGGGTCGGAAATTGAACGCCGAAATGCAAGAAGCGAGACCGTCGCTTTACCGTCCACTCAAAGCGGTTGGGCACCGTTCCTTTCCTCCATCCAATCGTAAATTCTAATCCTTTCTAAGTGCTATATAGCCGTAATTGCTAAGTGCTTCTCCTGAAAATTATCCAGTAACGAGAAAAGTTATATTTGGTCATGAACAATGCGACCTTGATGGTGGGCTTTCATTCATGTGTATGAAATCAGGTGTATGACCGGGTGTATGATTTAGTGAATCTGTTATACACTTGGCGCAAGATATGTGACCTCAGTCGTGCAAATATATTACACACCTGAGGCCAGGTGTGTGGCCAGGCTTTAGTGTCTATCATACACCAGAGACCAAGTGCGTGACCAAGCTGGAAGGTCTATCTTATACCTGACACCAGGAGTTTGATGTTGTTGTTGTTGTTTTAGATTCAGCTACTCAGAACAAAAAGTTCCGAGTAGCACGGGCTACGGTGAGCCCGTAAGTGGAGGCTCTTTGGAGCCATTATCTGTATCAATTGCTGATACTGGAGCTCTGGGGATGAAATTAGGTCTTCATGGTGGATTTAAGCCTCGGAGGGCTGGCTGTATCAGTTATGTAGCGGGTGGGTTAGTGTAGACCTCTAGGTCTTCCGTTTTTTCTTTGGCTGAGCCGTGCTGTCGTTTGAGTTTGGTGAGGTGGCCTCCATGAGGAAGTCTTGTACCCACTAGGTGTCGTATTTGTGGTACGGCGGTGGAGCTCCTACTAAGATTTCCTCGTCTGAGGTGTCCGTAACATCTGTAGTTGGTTGTTTTGTCTTTCGTCTCGTGGCCTGAGGTAGGTTCAGGTGTCGTGGAATAGTGGTAGAAGCTATTTTAGGAGCGTTGGTGGTGCTGTTAGTATTTATAGACATCACGTCTACTAATGCGTCTGCTGAGATGGTGATGGTAGGAGTGTTGGGAGCTGGAGAAGGAAATACCTGTGTTTGTGCCGTCCGTATCTTAGGTGGTTATGAAGTCTGTGTTGAGATCGACCTCGTTGTGATCGACTACTCCAGAGTGGTAGTGGAGGCAGTGAGACAATCGTTGATTGTCTGGGTGTTTGATCAAGTTGAAGGATATTATACACCAGGGGTCAGGTATGTCACTTTAATACCCCCGTCACCTGAGTACAATATTTATAATAATGCAAGATGAATGAACCAAATCATGCAACTTTCCTAGCCCTTGCTCTCACGAGTACTGCTGTTCCCTCACTGTTGTTCCATCTTGCCCTCAGGAGCTCTGAATCAATACAAACGTTTATATTTTGTATGTTTGGATATAGTATTACCCTCTTTGGGCGAGCATTTAGTGAAGACCAAAGCATGTCTCGGATCTGGAGATCTGAACCTTTGCTTATATAGATTCGCTTAGTAATGAAAATAGTTACTGCAATTGTGCTGTTGACATTACTATACAACTTGATCGATCATGATGAAAACTAGGGAAATAATTTGCTTAAAATATATATATATATATATATATATATATATATATATATATATATATATATATATATATATATATATATATATATAATATATATATAATATATATATATATATATATATATATATATATATATATATATATATATATATATATATATATATATATATATAATGTCGTACCTAGTAGCCAGAACTCACTTCTCAGCCTACTATGCAAGGCCCGCTTTGCCTAAAAGGCCAAGTTTTCCTGAATTAATATATTTTCCCTAATTTTTTTCTTATAAAATGACAAAGCTACCCATTTCATTACGTATAAGGTCAATTTTTTTTTATTGGAGTTAAAAATAACGTAGATATATGACCGAACCTAACCAACCCTACCTAACCTAACCTAAACTATCTTTATAGGTTAGGTTAGGTTAGGTAGCCGAAAAAGTTAGGTTAGGTTAGGTTAGTTAGGTAGTTGAAAAACTATTAATTCATAAAAACTTGGCTTATTAGGCAAATCAGGCCTTGCATAGTAGGCATAGAAGTGCGTTCTGGCTACTAGGTACGACAAATATTACATATATAATGTAATATTGGCGTGTTTTGTATACATTCAATTAATAGTTATAATAACATATATAGTGCATCAAAATCTTCTTTTAGTAATTCCCCACGGTTGAAGAATGTGTATTTAAAACATCAACAAGTAAATGCCCGGGATACAGTTATACGGCAATGAGGAAACGAGTGTAAGGCAAATTATACCATTGGATTGTAAGGGTCCGAAGAACAATGTCATCAGACCAGAATGCCTTCTAAATTGAAATGCAGATTTTCTCCATTCTCTGGAGAGCAGAATTCCTGTATTTGTTGTAGGGGCAGTCATGCCGGTTATGAACCGGCGGAGTGTTCCCTCCAGCAGAAAATAACATCGCTTTCCCTTGTGTGAGAGTCAGGATCTGTCCTTCACCATATGGCAGTAATCTGGCCCCTGCTGGACTTGTGCAGGTGTTGCCCTCAACCGGGCCTGAGTGAGTGTTGTCAGAAGCTTTCCTTATTGAAGAAACTATTAGTTATAAGTTTTGACCCGAGGGGCGAGTTTATTGGGCGACGCCACTTATCATGTGAGTGCACACACCGCCATAGCAGGATGTACAATACTCACCAATGGGAGCAAAACTCACTGGGTTGTTCATCCTGTCACTTGTTTCCAGACACAGTTGGACTTGCTAAACTGTCTCAAGTGAATAGTTTCTCAAACAAGAAGGTTAACATTCTTCAACCCTTAAAATCTTACATTATCTTGCGGGTGCGAAATGGGAAAATCTTTTATTAACAACAGTATCTATATTTGACAAATGGCATTTTCCTACCTCAAACATTGTGGGGTTTATTATTCTACACATATTTCTAATATCTCTCAGATGTTCACATTCTCGTAGATAGTGGTAGTGGTCAAGACGGTGTCCGTCACTCTCATCACAGATTCTACAGCTCCGCTGCTCAACTGTTGTTTCCATTCCGAATCTCCATGGATATTTGTATCCAAGACGGATTCTCACTATTACTGATTCTCTCCCGCGTCCACCTCCTCTTCGTCCATAATGATTTGGATTGCCAGCAGCAACCATATTGTACTATCGTACAGATTCACTGGTTTGTTCTTCTATCCTCCTTTCCTCAGTTACCTTGTCACGGTGATTTTGCCTAACAATACCCCCTAATTTGTAGAAGAGTCTTGGGTATGAAGTATTCAATATGGTCTCCTTTAGCAGCCAGCACATCTCTCGTTCATTCCCACATATTCCAACATGGGAAGGAATCCACAGAAACTTGACGACTCTTCCCTGGTTGGTTCGCTCGCATCTCTCTTAATTTCAGCGACTATCGCAAGATTTTCTGGCCGATTTTTGCTTAGGCTTTGTAGCGCTGCTTTTGAATCAGTGCAGATCACTGCACTATTAGTGTTTCGCTCAAGGAATCTTAACGCCATAACAATGAGAGTTAGCTCTGCTGGCGTTGAAAAGGCAATGCTCTCAATACGGATCTTTTATTCATTTTTGCGCTGAAAGTCATTATTCCTAATTACAGTGAATGCTGCACCATTCCCGCCATTGACAGGATTAGATGACCCATCGGTGTAGAATTCATCTAGTTCATCTTCGGCTTCTTTATAAATTTCCTCGAGATACTTATGCCTTATTTCTTGTGGTATCATGTTGGACTTTTTCGTTATCATCTCGTTTATTATAATCTTGCATGAGTCATCCTACCAGGGAGGTAACCTCTCTACAGGCAGGAGCTCACGGGTTTGCTCAAGCAGGTGAATTTCTTTGTGGTAGCAGACTGATCTGTGATGCCATTTTTTGCTTCTCCTGTTTCCTCCTGAAAGTAGCACAGAACTCATTTTTCTCGTCAATATCATGTAATGGTGATCTCTGGTTATCTTAAATGCAAGCTTAGCATTCAGTTCCTTAATTCTGCTTTTGACACTGGGGAGGGTCAAAAAGCAGACCTATTATTGAATATAATGGGCCATTATATAGGCCCATTACTACGGGCCATCTTACTTCTTCTCAATATTGGTTATATATTAGGCTGCTCCAGCTAAATTGTGTTCACTTCTACTCTCTGAAAATGTTGACAGGATCAATGAAACGCATCTTTAAGCGTTAGGCCATAATAAAACTGTAAAATAACCTTTGGAGAGTTAATTATCATCTTCCTCCGAAGTGAAGAAGAACGTAAGAAATATAGAGAAGACTCGTGCTAGAATCAATGACCTCATCTTTTCTGTCATATTCTTATATATACCGGAATTAAAGATGGCAGGATCGAAATTTTGTTCGTGAGAGAAGGGTCCATATTCTCTACATAGTATTATGCAAAGTGAGTGCAAGAGCCGTGGTGACAAGTGGCCTCGGCCTGCCAGGCGTCCTTTGCCTTAGATCCAAAGTAGATTATTTAAAATCATACTGTGGGCCTGTGCTCTAGTAAACATATACCGTTAACTCGTCCTTAATAATGCAACAGTTTGTACCTGTTCTCAGTTACCCCGTCCCTCCAGACACACTTACTTCTGAATGGTACGGAATGGAATTTGCACGCCCCCCTGGTAGATATACCAGGGGGACGTGATACTTAAAATAGACCAAAGTCACGAGTAAAAGAGATACTCGTGACCTTTACTCGAGGACTCAAGGTCTCGAGATCTTATCTTTATATAATTAAATGACTCTCTCCTAGTGGCTTATCGATATTAACGACACAATATTAATTTTCATACGCTTAAGGAACTTGTTGGAACTGTATGACTCTACAGAGACTGGGTTGTTGGTTTTATATTTTGCGGGACTTTCTTGCAGGAGTCGTGTATATCTTCAGGACTTGCCTGAACGAAAGGAAAGCATTTCAAAAAATTATTTACTATGCAACTTCGAATTTAATGGTTATTAGTCTCGCTGGCAATAACTAATTATGAAGATGTCTGTACAATTTACTTTGTGGTATATATAATTATAACACAGATATGAATGAAATGAAAAATGTTTCTAGCATATATATTAAAATATATAGTTATTTGTTATTATGGAACACGTTCGCGCACTCGTGACTTACTTTGAGTTACCAATTTTTCAAACAGTCCGAGGTTTGGACGCGATTTCGAGTCCAACCATAAAATATTTCTATAAAACAAATTTTTGGGGATTAGGACTTTGGGACAGGTTTAAAATGAGCGTCTTAAAATTGCGCACAATTTGATATAAAAATGAAAGATGTAACACGAAACTTGATGTCAGAACACTTGAAAGATTATAAATACGTTTTTGGTCAAAATGTTAAAATGTGTTAAAATTCTATTTATTGCTCTATTATTATGAGACTAGTTTTAAAATACGCGCCTTTACATTGCGAACAATTTGATAGCAAAGTGAAAGATGTAACAAGAAAAAATTGTCAGAACACTGGAAAGATATAAATAATTTTGTGATGATGAGCGTCCAAAATTAAAATATTTGTTAAAATTCTATTTATTACTCTATTATTATGAGACTAGTTTTAAAATACGCGCTTTTACATTGCGAACAATTTGATACCAAAATGAAAGTCGTCGTAAGACGAAAATTGATGTTATTATCACTTTCGCGCTCTGGGCATGCGCGCGGCAATCTTAGAGATCATGCCCCCGGCGTGCGTGCAAGCGAGCTGGCCCGGCGACACCGAATGTGTATACTCGTTTCAGTTTTCTCACCTTAATTCTCATGCTACGTCGTTCGTTTTGTTATCATTGTATTCGCAATAAAATTCCCTATAGGTGTATATACATATAATGTCCAAAAGCCCGGCGTGACTCCCCACAGCAAAGCCTAAATTTACCCGTGAATGAGCACCAATTTGCTCACCGCAGCTTAATGTGTATACTCGTTCAATAAACCGTTGAGGGCGAGGGTTTACTGAACCCTCGTTTGAAAATGTTCTCGTTTTCTTGTATGGAAAACAAGGGCATTGGCAACCTTCATTAGTGCCCACTGATGACTTTCATAGAAATTTAAAAGTTTCTAGAAATCGATTTTTTAGAATCGCAAAGTAAACGAATCTTGAAACAGTAATGATTCTCCTTTAGATTAATGAATTATAACTATTATAGTTTATACTCATTGGCAGTCGAAAGAGAGAAATTGTAATCTCCCTCGCTATAATTATCCACGGACGGAAATAATAAAAGTAATGAATCTATTTTTATCTTAAATTTAGCATTGTACATTTGCAGCTGCATTTCTCGGATAATGACAACCCGTCATTCGATGTTCTGGGATACGTTGATCAGGAATTCCTGTTTTGAACCCCGAGCAGGACAGAAATGGTTGGGCGCGTTTCCCGTCGCCTAATGCTCCTGTCTACCTACCAGTAAATAGATACCCAAGAGTTAGTCAGCTTATTCTGGGGGTGGCATCTTGGGGAGGGTCAGTATATCGACTCTTGTGGATGGTTTAAGACCTCGATAAAAGCCTAACAAATACTGTATGTAATGTATAAACTGTTTGCCTCTTCCCGACACAATGAGTTATGTTTACATATATGTGAAGCCCATCCTGACACACTGAACATTGTGCGAACAATGTTATGCGAACATTGATCATCGAATTTGATTAACTCCCGAGTGGGGGCTGATTAACGCAAGGAGACGGTGAGCTGTATGTAGGCATGTGCAAGTTGCGTTAAAAGTTGCAGAGAACACCATGGAAAATATTGCCTTTGCACGCCACTACTTGAGCAATAACCATCAAGACGAGGCCCTCAGACCGTGGGTTTACTAGGCTACTGACTTAGAGAAACACCATTCAGAAGTAAGTGTGTCTGGAGGGACGGGGTAACTGAGAACAGGTACAAACTGTTGCATTATTAAGGACGAGTTAACGGTATACGTTTACTAGAGCACAGGCCCACAGTATGATTTTAATCACCTGAAGTGCTCTCTGATGTATTTATGGCGTCTTGAGGTAACATTGATTACTTCATTAATCAAAATATTTTGGCAGTGTAAGATTGAAGTAACGAATTAGTGTCTACGAGGGTGAGAGCTAGCTTCTGGGCTCCGCCTCCTGTTTGATACAGGCACATTATAATTACATAAAGGTTCGAGTGTCGTATTTGCTGTTGGAAATGTGGACATTCTTGATCTTCAACAGCTATTTCTCTTCGACTTCTTTCAGTTTATTTAACATGTTCATAACATGTTTTGCATATGAGCTCTTCCTGCTCGTACACAGAACATGTTGTTGATGCTAGGTTCTTCTCTAGTAAATACGGACAAAAAATTTATTGAAATCACTACTTATTTCTTTGTCATCATCAGTTACCTGACCAGTCTCAGTTTTCAATGGCCCAGTCTTTTCCCTAAGCTCTAATGTAACAGAAAAAACGTATAGGATATGTCTTTACCTGCCCTGCTAATCGTACTTCATAGTTTTTTTCTTATTTCTTTTTAACATCCCCAAGTAGTTTGACAAATTCTTGTCCTAGACTGACTTTCCCCTTTCTTAATCCATTTTTTCAAAGGTTCTTATATATATATATATATATATATATATATATATATATATATATATATATATAATAATATATATAATATATATATATATATATATATATATATATATATATATATATATATATATATATATATATATATATATATATAAATAAATATATATGTCGTACCTAATAGCCAGAACGCACTTCTCATCCTACTATGCAAGGCCTGATTTGCCTAATAAGCCAAGTTTTCATGAATTAATTGTTTTTCGTCTACCTAACCTACCTAACCTAACCTAACCTAACCTATAAAGATAGGTTAGGTTAGGTAGGGTTGGTTAGGTTCGGCCATATATCTACGTTAATTTTACCTCCAATAAAAAAAATTGACCTCATACTTAATGAAATGGGTAGCTTTATCATTTCATAAGAAAAAAATTAGAGAAAATATATTAATTCAGTAAAACTTGGCTTATTAGGCAAATCGGGCCCTGCATAGTAGGCTGAGAAGTGCGTTCTGGCTACTAGGTACGACATATATAAATATATATAATATGGTTTTTCTGAGTTTAGACCCATGGTAGTCCATTTGGAGTTCTTATTTTTCGATCTAATTAATTTGTAAGTTATATTACGTTCCTGGGATTTACTAAGAGCTTTTTCTTTTAAATAAGTTATAATCTGAATCTGCATCACAACTCCTTGTTACATCTTCCACAGCCAGGTTCACGTCACTCCCACCTCTCGTGTTCACACCTTTCTTATCTATCCTTCCCAAAAAATTCCAAAGTCCAAATTTCGCTGCTAGTTAGTTTTGAGAATCTTAACAGAATTCCCATGAACCAATTCCATTCTATGGTAAATCTGATTTAATTGTGATCACTGTTCCCTAGCTCACTCCCTACTTCGATGTCATTTATTTGTGCCTCAATGTTAGTTAACACAAAGTTTAAAATATATTTTTTTCTGTTTGGCTCCTTAATATGTTTCTTATGGAAGCAATTATCAACAAATTCTAAAAAGTATTCTGCATTTTTATTCCCTGTTATGTTAATCCAGTTTATTTCACTAAAATTAGTTACTCATAACTCAAACACTTTCTGAGGTAGATGCTCCTGATATTTCATCTCATACACACCTTGCTTCCATTCTGTCGAAGTTTGGTGGCCTGAATACTAGAATAGTTTGTGCATGTGGCTCAGTTTTGATCCCCTCTCTGACACGTATAATAAATTTTCACTGACACATATGGCTACTCTACCTACTCGTCTAATATCTCTATTCACGAGAAATAATTTTAATTTCTTAATTTTATATTCTGGCAACAGTTCTCAGTTTTCTACATTGATCCACGTTATGGTTAGTTCAAAATTATCTAGTATTTATGTGCAAACAAGAGTATTAAAGTCGTCTATTTTGTTTCTAAGACTCATGCTATTTGTGCAGAAGATATTAAGTACACAATATTCGATTTATTTTTTGAGTCATGTCCCCATAATATCTAAGACTACCTTCTCAGCATTTCCATCCACATTGAAGCCTCTACTCACTAACTACCCTCCTAACTACTACTTCTTAAGAGTCTGCTAAGGTTGCCACCCAATTCCTACAGAGGAGCAGCCCATTCCTCGAATACACCCAGCTCCAGTAAATGACCGAATTTTAGCTGTTAACGTATAGCATTTCACTTTGAAACTATGCGCTTCAAATCGGCAATTTACCCCAAATACACAAATGGCTGGAATTACTCTGCCAAATACAAATCCTTATTTTTCTCCTCGCAAAATTAAAAAGATATATATGTATTCATAAAAATGTTTCATATAATTTGCTCAAAAAATAATGAAAATCTCTCGCCGCTTGGCAATAAATATATTTTTGGAAAGACACTACAATGGAATGGAAAACACAGGCATGACACAACCCTGTTCGTAAACAATAACTTCAGGCAGGCGAATATTGGATTAAAAAACATATAAAAGATAAATGCTAGAGAGGTCCGCAAACATCCCAAAACAAAAGGAGCCTCAGTCCACAAAAACGTTGGATTGAAACTTACTAAATATGAGAGGCGAGGAGCTGCAGTTTTCAAAATTTATCTCCTGTGAGACAACAATCACTTCATAGAAAATATGTATCGTGAGTGAGAACAACATCTCAAGATAACCTCAAGATAACAACAATATGTATCGTGAGTGAGAACAACATCTCAAGATAACCTCAAGATAACAACAATATGTATCGTGAGTGAGAACAACATCTCAAGATAACCTCAAGATAACAATATGTATCGTGAGTGAGAACAACATCTCAAGATAACCTCAAGATAACAACAATATGTATCGTGAGTGAGAACAACATCTCAAGATAACCTCAAGATAACAACAATATGTATCGTGAGTGAGAACAACATCTCAAGATAACCTCAAGATAACAACAATATGTATCGTGAGTGAGAACAACATCTCAAGATAACCTCAAGATAACAACAAAAATTAATATATTTCTAAAATAATATGTCTATATGACTGTCTATGTGTCCAAAACTGGAGGCCAGAAACCTGGGGTTAGCCTCACTCAATTTTCGAAGATGAATAATGGGGTACATGGATTTGTCATAAGCCAGTCGACGTTGGATTCAGTGCTGCGCTTTAGGAACTATCGACATTTATAGGGACCCCCCGCGATTTTCATGGCCTGAATTCATATAACGGCTTGTGTTGCCGTAGAGTTGTTAAGCTTTCTCATAACTTTTCTCTTGTTATGCGTTATGTTATCACTCATCAACCCATCCTCCTGTTTAGATAGTACATTTAGTAAATATGTGCACCACAGGACAAACATTGAGATAAAAGACTAGTAGACAGTAGAATATGGTACTGTTCACTTTATAGCCAGAAAAAATAAAGCTAAAAACAAACTTAATTATTCCTGGGCCTAGTATAGCGCAGACATGGACTATATTAAGCCTTAGATAGCGTATATTAGACCTAGTAATGTTAGATTAGGTTAGTTTAGGTTATCTTTGCAACACAAATACAAAACCTTTCCCGGTTTGTTCAAATTCATTAGTAAAGATTTCTACTTTCCTAATGTCCATTATGTCATATATGTACTATGATCCTCATCGTTGCTATAAGTACTAACTAAACAGGAGGATGGGCTGCACTCACTCGAGTTATAGCCTTTTATTTTCCAAGACATGTGACAGAATTGACAAAAGCCGATATATCACATCACATAATATACTGATGGGAATAGTCAGTGGGTAAAAACACTTTGTCCAAGACAGAACCACCAGAACTAGGAAGAACAGATAGAAATTGGAAATTATAGATGATCGAAAAGAATCAAAGTGTCTCATATGTAGTGAGTTTGGTAAATATATTGAATGGGTTTCAACCATAAGTCCTGGAAGCAGTAACCATTCACAGCTTCATCAGTAAATACGGCAGAGAACTGGAAAGTCTGTAGATATAAAATATTTTGGTACAACAACGAAGCAAACCTCTATAGTTAGGCACTACTTATTAACATATATAATTTCTCAGATATTCTTCATAGTCACAATCACAGACTCATTTGTTTATTAGTATAACTTAACCAGTAGTGTTAAGCTATTCATCCTAATACCACCTTTCTCATGCAGTCTATAGATCAGAGAGTTATCTGTGTCATAAAGAAGTTGTACACCAAAAAGATATTCGACGAAGTTTTAGTGGTTTTGTCTCCCAAGGAAGAAAAGGAACTTGGAGTGGATACCAGGGCTAAAAACAAATCTTGAGAATTTCAAAAACTTTTCTATCAAGGAAGTAATTTATAACTTGGCCAAAGTGTGGAGTGAGGTAAAGGATTCGACTCTGAAGAATTCCTGGAAGAAAATCTTCACAGTTAGGATCAACACTGACGAGAAAGAAGATATGAATTTTGAAGGATTTACAGATGAAATTCATATAATATTCAGAAATACTAGTGAAAATTTAGTAAAAGAAGTTGTGGTTGGATGGCTAAAAAGAGATGCTGATGTTTCAGGATCTGGCGTGATAAGCTAAGAGATTCTCCAGTCTGTTACTATGAGGTCGATGAAGAGGAGGAGGATGAAAATGGCAGTGAGGAACCATCAACACTGACAACTAAATACGGTTTACTCATATCTTTTGTAGACATGTTAATTAATAACTCATCCAACTGCGCTAATCGTAAAGTTGGAAATATGTCTGAGTACTTGAGGCAAACCATTGAGCTGACCATAAGAGAGGCCAATGAACACAAGAGGCAAACTAAACATTATTCTTATCTGGAAAAAGCAGCATGCCAAGGCCCTTCAACCACTGACGCCTCACAAGGAATCCAGAGACCTTCAACAAATGAGATCCTCCCCAGAAATCCAAGAGCCTTGAACTAGTGAAGCTTCAGCAGCTGTCAGTCAAAACTTACCTGGCCAAGCTCATGTACTGTTCAGCACTCTTAGTGTTGTGCAAGGCTACATAAATTTTCAAGAACTCTTTATTTCAAAATGTGTGCCATCAATCACGAAGACGAACTACAAAAAAGGTAAACTGAAGTTTCTGTTTTAAATTACAATAATTGTATATATATATTAAATGTAGTGGATGTGAAAATTCAAATTATGTTGCCTGTAGTAGCAAAAATTGCGAATATGTTCGTTTATGAATTTCCTCTGTAAGAATTCTGTTTATCCGGATTTCTGTTTACCCGGCGGGGGATCCACCGGATAAGTATGGCATAAGACTATATCTCACGTAGTCCGGATAAGCAAGCTGATACAAAAGCATGTATGTAATAGTAAGAGTACATATACATGTTATACATAATAACCAGAATGCACTGCTTGACCTAGTATGTAAGGCCTCATTTACCTAACAGTCAGGGATTTTCGTTTATTTTTTTTTCAAATAGATTTGAATTAATATTATTCTGCTATATTAAGAACATAAATTACTGACTCAGTTATGTTAAGTTAGGTTAGGATATGTTAGATTAAGTAAGTTCGGTTAGGTTTAATAAAAATTTTGTTTTAGTTAACTCAAATTAAAAAAAATACAATCTTAATATGGAATAATAAAGCTTTCCATTATAAGAAAAAATTAGAAAAATATGTAAGAAAAACTCGGCTTGTTAGACAACTTGGCCTATTAAGTACAACTATACAAAACAGCCGACATAAAAAGAAACACTCGTGAATACACAGTTATACGAAGACCTCTCCATCATTTTGTGCGTATATAGACATCTTTCTATTTTTGCGAGAACCTTCGTTCCCGCGTTTAAATGATTCACATCTTGATAATGGTCCGTAGGCGTGCAAGCAATCACAGCCCCCTGTATCATAATCTTGATGAATGAGACGTCGAGCAGTCGTGCATTGAGAGATAAACTAAGTCAACAGAAGCAGTATCTTGCAGAGAGCAGAGTGGTGGCGGACGTGTTTGCTTGTCTGCTGTCTCCCCTGCACTCTCCTCCTAGGAAAATACCGATTGAATGTGTGGGTAAACAGAGAAGGCCGAGTAATCATTACGGTTCTATTTATACTACAAATACACACCATTATTAACTCTCGTTATAGCTAAGATGCATCAGCAGGTAAAGATCTAAGTAAAGCAGCTGCACAAGCGACGAGGAAATGGGAATTAACGATTCATTAAAACTGAAAACTAAAAAATAACGCTCATATTAAATGAGTGAGGAAGTTGAAAAGTGAGGTGTGAGGACAGGTAGCAAACAAGGACAAGAAGAGTGAGGTGTGGGGACAGGTAGCAAACAAGGACAAGAAGAGTGAGGTGTGGGGACAGGTAGCAAACAAGGACAAGCCGCAGCGTGAGACTCTCTCAAGTGCCGGCACTAAACCCACGGACGGCGGCACCCAGGTCCTCACACCTCACCTGGGACCAATAAATTTGGAGACCGTGAAAATAAGACGTGTGTGAAACCCTGGGAGCTCCTGGTTCAGACCGGGACACCCGAGCCCCTGCGTCATCTGCGTCTCCCACGTTGATGACCACACCACCAGCGTCATCTGCGTCTCCCACGTTGATGACCACACCACCAGCGTCATCTGCGTCTCTCACGTTGATGACCACACCACCAGCGTCATCTGCGTCTCTCACGTTGATGACCACACCACCAGCGTCATCTGCGTCTCTCACGTTGATGACCACACCACCAGCGTCATCTGCGTCTCTCACGTTGATGACCACACCACCAGCGTCATCTGCGTCTCTCACGTTGATGTCCACACCACCAGCGTCATCTGCGTCTCTCACGTTGATGACCACACCACCAGCGTCATCTGCGTCTCCCACGTTAATGACCACACCACCAGCGTCATCATGGTCTCACACGGTGTTAATCCTTTACTTGCAGCTTGCTTGTGAGTGGGAAGGAATGCCGTACAAAAACACCCGTGGCATTTTCCACTTTATTACCTCTGGTGCAATTGTAAGGACCCATAGCCTCGAAGAAGGGAACACGGAGCATTCAGAGAAAAACTTGCCCTTTAACTCTATGTATGAGTGTTCACTTCTCCTACTACCCCTTTTTAGGTGGGGTGTTGTGAGGTAATAATATTCATATATATATAAATATATATATATATATATATATATAATATATATATATATTATATATATAACATATATATATTCATATGTATATAAATATATGTAAAGTAAACTTGTTTGATATCTTAGAGATGGATTTTATATATTTATAATTATTCAAATCTTTAAAAGTATCAATAGTATGAATAATACATCAATACCTTCATCATTACGATGCCTAGAGGAAACTATTCCAGGTGATAACTTTCCTCCACTTTGTCGGACTTGGAGAGTAAACAACTTTCAGGAACTCTTGGGAGAAGTTCGCTTCTCAGTCCTGAACACTTAAATGTGTGCACACTTGATAGAGAAATGTTTGAAGTCAAAAGCTTTGACAGTGACGGAGGAAGCTAGAAGAGCGAAGGGAATGAATGAGAAGAGGAAAACACATAGAGGAAAGTGCAAAATAAAATATAGAAGACGTTATTATCAATCGCAAGATTATCTGCTAGAAACGCTAGTTAAAGTCACTGGAACCAATGCAAGTCCTGTCTGGTCAGTCGAGGTCAGGACAGGAAGAAAGGAAGGAAGGATCTGAGGAAGAAAGAATAGTCCTCAGAGAAAGATCATAGGAGAGAAAGAATTTCAAAACGAGCAAGAAAGAGAGGAAATAAGAGAGAGAGAAACATAGAGACAGGCACAGAAAGAGAGAGCGTCTCCACCTCCCCCCCTTCTCTCTCTCTCTCCAGTAACATGTTCTCCTATACGTCAAAATACGTCGCATTTTGACGTATACTTTTCTTTAGGCCAAAAACTGATGAATAAGTCAATGGCAGCTGCTCGCAAAAGTGACATACAGTCCAGTTTTCTGTTCGCGGGTCCTCTGGTTGGTAAAGGTTAGCGCACTTTAGTTCAACAGTTACTTGACGTTGGGGACGCTGGCGAGAACGAGCTGCCTCCAGCGTACACCTCACAGGATCAACGAGTGACCGTTAACTAGGCCTGACTTCTGGTATCTCTTATACCGCTCCATCTCAACATCGCAAGCGATAAATGTGTTGCAGGTAATACTTCAAACGCTTACTGCCCCGTGTAGGTATACTGCCGAGAGCAAACTTTGGTTTCGTCTAGTAATAAGAGTGATGATCATATGGCATTCATATCGTCGATAGCTTTAGAACCCCAGCAGAGCTGTAGTGTAGCTGGCCTGGTGGGCTGAACAACAGATCACTCTTATTAAGTGTTTGAAACGTGCGCAGTGGACTTTCAAACACAAGGAAACCAGCATCAGAAATCTCTCCGCAGGTCCTTCAGAAACACCCCGGGTTGAGCGAGGCAAAAGAGAGAGAGAGAGAGAGAGAGAGAGAGAGAGAGAGAGAGAGAGAGAGAGAGAGAGAGAGAGAGAAATCTGGTGGCACTGCTCTGATTGGTCTGTTGACCTAAAATGGTTTTGAAAGAATTCTATTGATTTGATGTCCCAAGAAGAGGCAAGCCTTGTGCCTGTGCCTCAGCACTTGGGAAAATATTATTGAGTGAGTGTACTGGATAGGACAAGTGGGAAGAACTGGGTGTGTGGGAATTAATTTTGAGAAGAGAGTGCCTTCCCTGACATTACTTCCCTTGCTTCTCAGATTTAGTAGAAGGATGGAGAAAGATTTATTAATAAACTCATGCTTAAAGTAAATTAAGTGTATTCAGGTATTAATTAGAATCCTGCCGAGTCATAATCTAGGATGCTGGTTAATGAGTCGGCTTTACAATCTTCCTTCATGTTAATAAGTAAAGTACTAAGAATTAAATGTGTTCAGCGTTTCAGTAAATGTCCAGTGAGGAGTTAGTGAGATGAGGGTCTTTACACAGAACAAGGAAAGTCTAAAGGTGGTTAATTATTGACTGGTCAGGAGTTAAAATAATATTAACAACCACCATACTCTGATCAAGTTAACACAAGACGTGTACTGCATTATAGGAGATAGGTTGTTCGCCGCGGTAAACAACACTCCCCCACCTTGTTGTATTATTGAATTCCATATGTAATCAATATGTAGACTATGTAAACAAACTTTACATAGTGATGATTTTCAGATCTGATGTAGGATAACAGCTCTTAGTCTACAGTTCCACTAGAGATATCAGAAGCATATTTAATAGGTCATAATCTTTGTTAAAAAAAAAGAAACAAACATAGAGGGAAACAGCAGAAGAAAGAGGCAGATATCAGAGGAGTGAAAAATAAGCGGGAACCAAGGGAGAATGAGAGGACTTGTTATATTTTTTAACATCATGACTGATAATTGTGAATTTTTTTACATAATCTGAGGCAGAAAGTTGAGCATACCATCCCTCAATGACCCATTAGTGCTAACAATGATGTGGATAACAACAATGATAATGTATATATAATATTTATTAATATAATAATAGCTGCAAGGCTTTATTTGCACAATAAAGCATAATTATATTTTTACAGTAAAAATATACAGTACATATTGGGGACTCCTTCCTACAGCTCATTATTAAAACAAAATAGAGAGAAAATTTAGGAGGCTGCTTGTTTTGTGGGTCGGAATTAATTTTAGCTTTTAGCCTGACGACTTCATAATATTTTTTCAAATAGAGATCAGAAAAGAATTATGAACAGAAGTTTTCATCAAAATTGGTTAACCAACGGAAAATTATGATATCACTTTTTTAATTATGAAAGAGTGGATATATATTTTTTCTTTTAAAAGGATGACGCGCAGTATATAAAATTTGTTGTTTACTGTGAATTTAGCTAAATTACGTACATACAAACTTCTCTCTGATGATTTATTAATTATTTATTTTGGTACTTTGTTGCAGTGAAAAGACATTACCCTACATTGAATGAACTTACCAAAATGTGCAAGCAGGGTCTGGTGTCAGTCACAACACACTTCCGTCAATCAATCTCTCTATGCAATAACTCTTCTACATGTTCCTGGTTGTATTTTCTTTAATGCCCGAGTATAAATAATATATATAATTATATATACATATACACACATATATATATATATAATATAATATAATATAATATATATATATTTTTATATAAGGGGTACCACCTCTGGTTCAAGTGTAGGGACCCATAGAGACCAATAATATATATAATATATATATAATATATATAATATAAATAATATAATATATATATATATATATATATATATATATATATATATATATATATATATATATATATATATATATATATAATATACAGACGGTGAGTCACAATAACGTGGCTGAAGAATGTTGACCAGACCACACATTAGAATATGAAAAGACGACGACGTTTCGGTCCGTCCTTGACCATTATCAAGTCGATAATGTTAAAATTACCAAATGAGTCAAGTTAACTGAAGAAACAAGTGTAAATGTAAAAAATGATAAAGAAAATGAGTGAAAATGCTATTGCACTACCGGAGTATATATTCTGGCGGCCCAGACAATGACAACAAGTGCTTGCGACTGAACAAAATATAGACTGATGCACCCATAAATGTTCACGCTTTGTACTATTGGTATATTTAACAGAACATTTAAAAGAATTGCTATAACCTCGACAAATATGTGAAATCTCAGAACTAATGCTGAATACTTATTTACTGTTCAAGGCCAAGAAGAGGTTATTGCTCGTTCTCTCTCTCTCTCTCTCTCTCTCTCTCTCTCTCTCTCTCTCTCTCTCTCTCTCTCTCTCTCTCTCTCTCTCTTTCAACTTCTACAAAAATAATAGTAAATTAAGTGGATTTTTCTGCACACTACAGTCCACATTTTGTATTTATACTTTATACACGTAATATGTACAAACGTTTTGTTAAGTGTAACCTTGACACAACTTACGTAACTTATTATGTATCCATAATACACAATTAGTTTATTATTATGTGTTATAACTACATAACTTATTACATGGTTTGCCCAGCCATAACGCAAACCCCGTGTCAAACCCATTAGATTCTTTTACTTTAAAGTAGTGAACCGCTTCTTAAACGGAGAGTACCCACTCTCTCTCTCTCTTAAACGGAGAGTACCCACTCCTTGCACCAGTACAGACTGGTGCAAGGGGAGGCTGTATATAACTTTTTTTTTTTAACGCAATTGAGGTAGAGTTTGCCAGAGGAAAGATCGATTCTGTTATCTGGTAAAACATGAGTTGACTTAAAACTGTTAATAACAGCACATACAATTTATATATTCCTTGCGGTATTCACTTGCGTCTCACGGCGTCCATGTTGGGGCCATAATATGCTGAAGCGTGCTGGGAAAAATTTAAATTAAAAGGTTCATTCGTTTCCAGTGAGCGATGGAAACGAGCTCGAGAGAGAGAAAAACCTGGAGTTTATAATCCAGCTCAGCGCTCCGTTCACAATTATGACGCAAATTACATCTCTCGTGACTCGTTTAATTACTTGCTTAATTACAACAGGTAAAAAATTTAGAGAGGCATTACATTTTCGCTTATACTGTGTTCTACAAAGAAAAGTTTACCCAGAGAGAGGGGGGTTACACATATTCGATTTTAAACAATGTATATATGATGTTCAGTGTTATAGAACTATTAATGATGTTACTGACTACATTACGGCTAGCAATCGTTCCCTCTGACATACGATAGATGAGACCATTGTTGTCCAATTGGTCTGCCGATGCACAGCCGCACCTGTTGCAGTAGTATACGGAATAATGCCATAACATTTCTCTCCGGGGCCGTTTGAGCCGTAATCTTGAAGCACTCTCCTTGCCGGCCATTGAGTTCTATCAGTTGCTCCTAAAGGCTTCGTTGGAGTGTATGATGGTGTAATTACCTCAAGTGATATAAACCACAGTATTGGCTGGTGCGGCTTTGGTTTAGTAAACTACTGCATCTTCATAACATAAATTTTGCTTAGTATATTGAATATGTTTTCTTAATGTACAATTTTTTTTCAATTGAATTATTGAATGTATAAAGTCACACACACACACACACACACACGAATGTGTATGTGTGAGAAGAAAATTGAGAGTGAGAAAATTATGAGAAGGATTAAGACAGAGGAGGACAGTTTGAGGCTTCAAAAATACCTGGACAAGCTGCAGGAATGGTCGAACAAATGGTTGTTAGAGTTTAACCCAAGCAAATGCAATGTAATGTAGATAGGTGTAGGGAGTAGGAGACCAGATACAAGGTATCATTTGGGAGATGAAATACTTCAAGAGTCAGAGAGAGAGAAAGACCTGGGGGTTGATATCACGCCAGACCTGTCCCCTGAAGCTCATATCAAGAGGATAACATCAGCGGCATATGCCAGGTTAGCTAACATAAGAACGGCCATTAGAAACTTTTGTAAGGACTCTTTCAGAACTTTGTATACCACATATGTCAGACCAATCCTGGAGTATGCGGGTCCAGCATGGAGTCCATATCAAGTTAAACATAAGACTTAACTGGAAAAGGTTCAAAGATTTTCTACCAGACTAGACTAGTACCCGAACTGAGGGGTATGAGCTACGAGGAGAGACTACGGGAATTAAACCTCACGTCACGGGGAGACAGAAGAGTTAGAGGGGACATGATCACCACATACAATATTCTCAGAGAAATTGATAGGGTAGATAAAGACAGGCTATTTACCACAAGGGCCACACGCACTAGGGGACACAGGTAGAAATTGAGTGCTCAAACGAGCCATAGAGACGTTAGAAAGAACTTTTCAGTGTCAGAGTGGTAGACAAATGGAATGCATTAGGAAGTGATGTGATGGAGGCTGACTCTATACACAGCTTCAAGTGTAGATATGATCGAGCCCAATAGGCTCAGGAACATGTGCATTAGTTGACTGACAGTTGAGAAGCGGGACCGAAGAGCCAGAGCTCAACCCCCGCAAGCACAATTAGGTAAGTACAATAAGGTGAGTACACACACACACACACACACACACACACACACACTCACACACACACACACACACACACACACACACACACACACACACACACATACACACACTGTTATATATATTGTTCACGAGGAATGGGAATGGATTTGCGGAAAGGAGGCAATAAAAGCAGGTGTTGGCAGGCAAAAGTGTGGGTACAAGGAAGAGGGAGAGAGACGGACCTCAACACAACAACACCCTTAAAGTGTGTTACACAAATAGTAGAAGTCTTGGAAACAAAACAGACGATTTAAATGTTCCTCTCTGCACAGTAACACTTGTTAATTATTGCAGTAACCAAAACATGGAACAACATATTTAACAGGGAAATATTCAGTGAATATCAAATATAGTGATTAAAATGACTTTACGTGGATACAGAGATAAGATGAGAAAGGAAGATTAGCCATATATATATCAGGGAAAATCTAAAATGTATTGTCAGACGGGGATCAAACCACTTCTGGGGTGCGAGTTTTCAGTTGCATATATGCCTGGGGACCATTCAGGGTTGTTCGCATTTGTGTTCCTCACGTGTGCCCCAAAGAATGAGGTGATTTGATAAAATACTATGCCCAAGATTACCATCAGAGTGCCGGCGGGATGATAGGTAACTAGCCTCGGCTACCATCATCTTTTGTCCGGTCGTGATGGTCGAGTGGTTAAGGTGTCCTGTACACCAATTGCAGAGTGCTCCTGGCAGTATGGGTTCGAGTCACTTCTGGGGTGTGAGTTTTCAGCTATATATATATATATATATATATATATATATATATATATATATATATATATATAATATGCAAACAAGCCTGAATGGTCCCCAGGACTATATACAACTGAAAACTCACACCCCAGAAGTGACTCGAACCCATACTGCCAGGAGCAACGCAACTGGTATGTACAGGGACGCCTTAATCCGCTTGACCATCACGACCGGACATAAGGAAGTGATAGCCGAAGCTATTTGAACCACTTCCCCGCCAGCACTCGGATGGTAATCTTGGGCATAGCATTTTATCAAATCACCTCATTCTTTGGGGCACACGTGAGGAACACGTCACTTCGGCTATCACTTCCTTATGTCCGGTCGTGATGGTCAAGCGGATTAAGGCGTCCCTGTACATACCAGTTGCGTTGCTCCTGGCAGTATGGGTTCGAGTCACTTCTGGGGTGTGAGTTTTCAGTTGTATATAGTCTTGGGGACCATTCAGGCTTGTTTGCATTTGTGTTCCTCACGTGTGCCCCAAAGAATGAGGTGATTTGATAAAATGCTATGCCCAAGATTACCATCTGAGTGCCGGCGGGGAAGTGGTTCAAATAGCTTCGGCTATCACTTCCTTATGTCCGTTCGTGATGGTCAAGCGGATTAAGGCGTCCCTGTACATACCAGTTGCGTTGCTCCTGGCAGTATGGGTTCGAGTCACTTCTGGGGTGTGAGTTTTCAGTTATATATATATATATATATATATATATATATATATATATATATATATATATATATATATATATATATAATATATATAATATATCGTAGTGACAGTGTCAGACCACGGAAGAAGAATTGAAACAGGAATTTCCTCAAGTACTTTCGCATATTAATACATCTTCAGAAGGAATAGGAATGATTTTCATTCCTCTTCCTTCTGAAGATGTATTAATATACCAAAGTACTTGAGGAAATTCCTGTTTCAGTTCTTCCTCCGTGGTCTGACACTGTCACATTTTTCATCACGTGTTAATTTTCGTGATTTACACACATATATCGTAGTGAACATGGGCAGCATGAGAGAGAACTACTACAATATGAGGGTGCTGCGAGTTAAGAGGTGTCCTTGTTGTAGACATGGACACAGCCAGAGTCTCCATTTACTCACAAACGTAAGCAGTGTCTTCAATGAGCAGACTTAATTAATCTAAATTAGAAATAAATATACGACAGGTTAACTCACAAAACCTACAAACATTTTCACCAACTACAACTAAAACTCATTGATGGAATACTTAACTTTAATATCTCATGTACAGTTTTAATGAAAATAACATGATCAAATTTAAGAACTAAACTATAACACGAGTGCACACACTCACTAGCACAATAACCCAATTTCAATTCATTAAGACACTTTAAGCTTTTATCAATGCTGCGTCGCCGCTGATGTGTCACAGGGATTTTCACCCAACTTGGTAAGTCATGACGTCAGTCCACCAAAAAGTTACTGAGACGCCTCAGGAAAAGATTAACTTGTTGCCTCCAAACTTTTCCAATTTCGCCTCGAAACTGATAAAAACGCAGAGGATGCCGTACTTTCTAAGGCAATTTTCTTATGACAAGCTCAGACATATCTAGCTCGAGATTCCACTAGTCCGTGAAAAACTTAGTTGGCGACTGAAGAAGTTTGTATAAGACTGGTTACCACAAGATGGTTTTGGTTTTTCCCGAGAAGAAAAAACAGCAGGTAAGGTGAAAAGTTAATTTGAAAGTCATTGGATGTTGGTAGACGTAGATAGTGCAACTATCAAGGAAAATGTTATTGCAAGCAGAGGCAGTGGGGATAACTGAGGTTAAGTTAACGCGGTTTTCTCTGAAATACCCAAGCTTTAATCCAAGTAGGATAACCCTCCCCCAACACTTCCAAGTCTAGGAGCCTCTACCATTCCATTGATTCTTCCGTGAGTCACAGTACCAAAGGCTATGCTATAGTCAAGAAATAGTCACAATCATTTTCCTTATCAATGGCCTGAAATTTTCTGGAAAATAATAAAGTCAAATATGTACATAGGAGTGGCCATATGTAAGAAAGTAACAGATTCATTTAGTGAATCCTGCATTACTATTTTTAAGATGTATGTGAATGAGTTTTGTAGTAACCGATTTGAACCCAGTTTCCGAATATATACGCTAGGCAAATTGGCTGATAATATGATGCAAGACATGTCCAAATTCTTTAAAATCAGCTCCCTTACCCGGGTTTTCCGGATTTCAAATGAAAACTAGTAATAGTTGTTCCTTATCCTTATGAATTAAAACCTGCTGTAAGGTTCTCTCTTTCACGAAGGAAAACATCGTGTTACTAATGTAGAAAAAATACTTAAAATATATACTCAAATGATACAGGCATTGATATTATTTCCTGTATATCACGGACTATGAATGAGGTAAACTGAAGCTACAGATTCATACTATACATAACTTCTTACACTCAAGTATATCGGAAGTTTTGTGTCCTTGTCTGATCTCCAGACGCAGCTTTCTTACAATATTCGTCTTGCTGGCCTTCTAAAGCCTTGCACTGAGGTGTTTGTGGTGTTTATGTATCCGGCAGCCACGCCCAGATCGGTCGAGAATGAAGACATACGAGGAACCAGAGCCAAGCCAAGTTTACCAAGACGCTGAGTGTGCATTAAACGTAAGCGGTATATGTTGCCATTATCTGAGGCCGCTCCGGAAATATCAAGGCTTGGTCGAGGTGTGGAGGCGATATGCCGTGTTCCCGGCTGTTTAGCAATATTGATCTACGGAGCTTGTCGCTGGAACAAGCTCGTGTAATAAAGATAAAAAACAGGTTGTAATTTTTAACAGATTCAGTTAAAAAATACTTGTATAATAGCATGTTTTTATTGCTTTTATTGCGAGCATGTACGTACGCGCGCGGGTACGTGTTGGGAGGGGGGACCAAAGAGCAAAAGCGCAACCTCCGCAAGCACAACAAGGTAAGTACAGGTCACAAGGATATCATCAGCGGCATACGCAAGGCTGGCGCTCATAAGAACTGCCTTAAGAAACTTGTGTAAGGAACCATTCAGAACCTTGTATTCTCCAGCATGGAGTCCATATCTAGTCAAACACAAAACTGATTTAGAAAAGCTTCAGAGGTATTTCACCAGGCTAGTCCCCGAGCTGAGGGGTACGAGCTAAGAGGAAAAATTACTGGAAATAAACCTCACAACACTGGAAAACACAAGAGTTAGGAGACATGATCTACACCAATACAATTCTCAGAGGAATTGACAGGGTTGATTAAGATAAAGTATTTAGCACGGGTGGTACGCGAACAAGGGGACACAGGAAGAAAATTAGTACCCAAATGAGCCACAGAGACACTAGAAAGAACTTTTTCAATGTCAGGGGTAGCTAGTAAATTAAATGAATTAGAACGTGATGTGGTGGAGGCATACTCCATACAGTTTCAAATAAAAATATGATAGAGCCCAGTAGGCTCAGGAACCTGTACACCAGTTAATTGACAGTTGGGAGGCGGGACCTAAAGAGCCGAAGCTCAACCCCCGCAAGTACAACTAGGTGATTACAGCTCTCTGATGCACCCAAAACTCCACACACACACACACACACACACACACACACACACACACACACACACACACACACACACACACACACACACACACACACACACGCACCCAAACTCTCACCCATCAACCCATCCACTAAACTTGAGACAACCATCTTTATCTGTTTTACAGGCAGACGGCCACTGCTGCTGAGGACACAACAGCCTCTGAAGGTGCTATAAACTAAATGTTTGGCTGTCCAGCCTCACTCCTCTTGCCCAGGGAGTTACGCTCTACTGGATGCTGATGACAGTGGTGGTGGTGGTGGGGGCTGCTAGTAGTGGTGGTGGTGGTGCTGGAGGGCTGCTAGTAGTGGTGGTAGTGGTGCTGGGGGCTGCTAGTAGTGGTGGTGGTGGTGGTGGTGCTGGAGGCTGCTAGTGGTGGTGGTGCTGGAGGCTGCTAGTAGTGGTGGTGGTGGTGGTTGTGCTGGAGGCTGCTAGTAGTGGTGGTGGTGGTGGTGGTGCTGGAGGCTGCTAGTAGTGGTGGTGGTGGTGCTGGAGGCTACTAGTAGTGGTGGTGGTGGTGCTGGAGGCTGCTAGTAGTGGTGGTGGTGGTGGTGGAGGCTGCTAGTAGTGGTGGTGGTGGTGGTGCTGGAGGGGGCTAGTAGTGGTGGTGGTGGTGGTGCTGGAGGCTGCTAGTAGTGGTGGTGGTGGTGGTGCTGGAGGGGGCTAGTAGTGGTGGTGGTGGTGGAGGGGGCTAGTAGTAGTGGTGGTGGTGGTGCTGGAGGGGGCTAGTAGTGGTGGTGGTGGTGGTGGTGGAGGCTGCTAGTAGTGGTGGTGGTGTTGGAGGCTGCTAGTAGTGGTGGTGGTGGTGCTGGAGGCTGCTAGTAGTAGTAGTGGTGGTGGTGCTGGAGGCTGCTAGTAGTGGTGGTGGTGGTGGTGCTGGAAGCTGCTAGTAGTAGTGGTGGTAGTGGTGGAGGCTGCTAGTAGTAGTGGTGGTGGTGGTGGAGGCTGCTAGTAGTAGTGGTGGTGGTGGTGGTGGTGGTGGTGGAGGCTGCTAGTAGTAGTGGTGGTGGTGGTGGTGGTGGTGGAGGCTGCTAGTAGTAGTGGTGGTGGTGGTGGAGGCTGCTAGTAGTAGTGGTGGTGGTGGTGGCTGCTAGTAGTGGTGGTGGTGGTGCTGGAGGCAGCTAGTAGTAGTGGTGGTGGTGGTGGAGGCTGCTAGTAGTGGTGGTGGTGCTGGAGGCTGCTAGTAGTAGTGGTGGTGGTGGTGCTGGAGGCTGCTAGTAGTGGTGGTGGTGGTGGTGGTGCTGGAGGCTGCTAGTAGTAGTGGTGGTGGTGGTGGTGTTGGAGGCTGCTAGTAGTAGTGGTGGTGTTGGAGGCTGCTAGTAGTAGTGGTGGTGCTGGAGGCTGCTAATAGTAGTGGTGGTGGTGGTGCTGGAGGCTGCTAGTAGTAGTGGTGGTGGTGGTGCTGGTGGCTGCTAGTAGTGGTGGTGGTGGTGGTGGTGGAGGCAGCATCGCTCGTGACTAAGAGGTATTGAAGTCTCAATATATATGGTCCGCCTTCAGACCTTGTTGTAACAAACGCGCTCTATTTTAACTTTCCTGACGTTCGAATTCTTAGTAAAATCCAGCTATAAAGTTGTGGGTAAAGACTTCCAAGGATTTTTACTTCAGAACATTTTTAGAGTCCTTATGATGTGGATGGACGGACGAAGAGACGAGTGTCTTTTTATGCCCGGGAAGTATGTTGGAGGAAGCTATACTGTGGAGGGTAACAAGTCCTGTTTGTAGTACGAAAAACTGCATTCCTGCAAAGTGCTGTGGAAGGTTGGTGACTGCGACCATACTGAGGAAGACTGCGGTCTATGACGATTCTGTGGAAGGTTGCAGATGTTTATAATATTCTCCCACCAGGCTACTGGCTTCCTGCCATATTTGCATATTCAAATTGTGACAGTACAGTGTCTTGTTCATATTTATTTTTTCCTTTGGTACAGAAAGTATTGTGGTGGGTGGCGGTTGGGCATAGCCTGTCTTGCTTTTTCTTTTTCAATGGTTGGAAAGGAATTTGTGAGGATTGGAACTGAGATGTGTAGTGTTAGGGAAGATTTGGATTGATCATTATATAGACTCGCGTTGCCTCTCACTTTCTTAATTTTCTAGCCTCGTATTGCTTTTATTTTCAACATTTTCGGCAGAAGTTTTATTTTAAAATTAATGAGCACGGCTAAATCATTTGTGTTATTACAGAGTATCATAAAGAGAACAATTAAGAAGATAAACAATGTCCTCTTCGGGGTCGGGTCCTCTTCCGTCCTGGTAAGCCTGACTGACGTTACAACTGGTCACGGACCAGTTGTAACTTCAGGACAATGTGGTATTTGTTCTGTATTGTCTTTTTTTATTATTTTTCCTTTCAAGCACTTAACCCAACCAGTTGGGTCCTTAACCCAACCAGTTGGGTCCTTAACCCAACCAGTGCATCAGCACCGCACCACCGCCCAGCCCCCACACCTCACATAGACCCACCTCTTCCTCGGAGACATTCACACCCCAACACATCTAAACATGACACACATGTTATCAGATACCCATGTTTCTTCCAGCTAAGAGACGGACTCAAGTTCCTTTGGAAGGTGTAATTGTCAAGTATGTGATAAAGACGTGAGATATATCAAAGAAGGGTATCTTCGGAAACACATGTTTAATTCAGGTCGGTGTCCAGGAACTTGCTGCCCGGCTTGGGACTATGATCGCCTACCGTCCCCACGAAAAGTTATTGACAACAACTCCCTTATTTTCATGATAAAATTTTATTGAAGTAGTCAGAGCAACGTCCACTTCATCAACATCATCCCTACTTCATCATTTGTCTCACATTCCAAGGCTGCTCACCGATACTAACAACCAAATTCACGAGCCTTCTGACTAATGTCAACTATATTCCAGAAACCACCAAGTATGACACAATCTTCTGTTGTTTGGAAATGTATACCTTGTCATAC
Source organism: Procambarus clarkii (assembly GCF_040958095.1). Classification (NCBI taxonomy): domain Eukaryota; kingdom Metazoa; phylum Arthropoda; class Malacostraca; order Decapoda; family Cambaridae; genus Procambarus; species Procambarus clarkii. The sequence goes on from NC_091180.1 coordinate 29,658,988, forward strand.
CATCTAGGAGAGGCAAGCACTTGTAATTAAGGTAATTAATTAACTTCACAGAAAAGATAAATTAGTTTGCCTCCCTCCTCGTATAAAACACACCCACATAGCTGTACAATCTCCAGCTCATATAATAACCTATAATACACGGCACAAATCAGCAAGAAAATAGAAAGACAATACTGTGGGTGCAGAGTCATGACCAACGAGGTCGAAATTACTCACCAGGAAAAGTTTTACAAGACAAAGTCCTACATTTAGCTCTCAATAACAACAAGGATTCCAGGGTACTTAAGGAGAACCCTTAACTGTTAAAGAATCTGAGGTCCAGAAACCAGCATGTGTCTCTCCCACTTGTATCAACATGAGTCTTTACGGGGCTAAGACCCTAGCACATCAAACAAATGCTAAACCCAGCACTCGGCAAGGTCGCGCAGCGCCTTCTAGCCGATTTCACAATGTTTACCAAACACCAGTCAACTCGCCCCCATGTGTGGGCGGGTCGACTGGTTGGGCTCCAGTTCGGGCCTCCAGAACCTCCCAGGGAAGTCGGTAGAGATCCGGGTTGGTCGACTTTTGTCCCATCGTTGCCGAGTCGGTTAAGGCAGATGTCTGAGAATCACCAGAACGCCACTCCAAGTCACTCCATTACCTCAAAATAATTTTCAATGATATATTATGTCATTTTGATTTCGTTTCAATAAGGTTCGAATCATTGAGCGGACACAGAACTTACAGTGAGCTTGAATGGTCCCCAAGCCAACATGCATAAAAAAACTCTTGACCCCCTGAAGGATTCGAACCCGGTCAGCCAGGGCCTCCATGCTCTTTGGCGTGTTCAGTACTATGACCACTTAGCCATCAGACTGTACAAATGTATTGGAAAGTTGTTTGACTTTTAACCCAATACCCGACAGCTCTCGTGACAATTTTGGGCACAGATATTTCACCAAATCACTTTATAGGTAGTGATTTGATGACGCTTACTGTGGTGCCTCTAGCCATCTCTCCCACACATACTGTGGTGCCTCTAGCCATCTCTCCCACACTTACTGTGGTGCCTCTAGCCATCTCTCCCACACATACTGTGGAGCCACCAGCCATCTCTCCCACACATACTCCGGCGTCTCCAGCCATCAACGATTAAGACCTACTCCCTCCCACACCACACACTCGTCTCTCCCCCCCCCCACACACCCCAAGCCTCCAGCTATGAATCCCACGCCTCCTCCTCTCCCCCATCTTTCCCCACTCCCCCTCCTATCCCTCCACACCCCCAGACGTAACGCCACCTCCTCTTTAAGCTGTGTACTCGCCCTCGTCACTCAGGATACACTGACGTAGCGAGTCTAATGTCCCTCAGTGTTCCGGCACTATAAGCAACTCTGAGGGCCCCCCCTTGCCACTCTCAGCCACTCCCCTTGTTTACGTCACACTGCACGCCTTCATCCTCCACAGTTCCAATTGACGAAAATGTGTAGTCCCATTTTTAGGAAGGTTACTGGGTTTGTGGTTCGTTTATACTTAGAAGTAACGATTCGTGGATTACTTGGACATATTAGGGCTGCCCAGATCATGTAAACAAATGCACATTTCAGATGAGGAAATTTTGAGAATTGAATCCATCAGCGTATACATTTTAGTTAAAACATTTTTATTAAATACAATAATGATTTTTTTTATAACTGAATATGTGAATTGTGGAATATTAACTATTGGAGTGACAGATCACGTGTTCTATGAGGAACAGTTTGAGCACGTGTTCATTAAAGAACACTTTTAGTCCGTGTTCTCTGGTGAACATTCAGAACCCGTGTTCTTAAGAAACAGAGCCAGAGCTCTCTGAAGAACCATATGAGCACGTCTTCTCCTAGGAGTACTAAGAGCCCGTGTTCTCTAAAGCATACTAAGAACTAGTACGGCCGTAGAAGCACTAAGGAGGTCTGTGTTCTCTGATAGCTTTGATTATAACATATAACACCTAACTCTGGCACGTAAGAAAATATATTGAAGTCTTTAAGTGCAATTGGTTTTGGGTTATGAAGTGAGGCACAGAGATGAACATGCAGGAAAGCGAAGCTGCCATAGGCGGTTCAGTACATTCAGTGAACTTTAAGATTTATTGTAGTAGCAGGGGGTGTAATAAGGAGCAGTGAAGGAGGAAGTGAAATGTTGTTGTTTTAGATTCAGGTACTTGGAACAAAACGTTTCAAGTAGCACGGGCTATGGTGAGCCCGCAGTGGACGTACCTGACACAGGAGCGGGGCAAGTAGCACGGGCTATGGTGAGCCCGTAGTGGACGTACCTGGCAAAGGATCGGGACAAGTAGCACGGGCTATGGTGAACCCGTAGTGGACGTACCTGGCACAGGAGCGGGGCAAGTAGCACAGACTTTGGTGATCCCGTAGTGGACGTACCTGGCACAGGAGCTGGACTGTGTGTGGAAGACGAGGAAGTGAAAGTATGGGGCCTGAGGATCTGCACTGGTGGGTGATAATAGTGCTATTGCTGAAAGTGATGTGTTTGGAGGAGTTTATATGTATAAGTGATGCAGACTGGGGTGTGTGGTGAGTAGTACTTAGTCGAGAACTTGGAATAGGAAAATGGGACTTTGCATTTTAGGAGGAACAAAGATGCTTGGTGAGGTGATGCATCCGGAAGGAGTATAGGAACATTTTTGTCCACAACAAACGTGTCCATTCATTTACACAATGCTGGAGAAGTAGAGAGCAGAAGGAAGTGGGAATGTATATGGAAGGATGTTTGTGGGCATCATCTTGAGGTTCTCACACTGTCCCTTAAGGATATTTTCGCTGAGAAGCGGAGGGCTCTATTGTGAACTCTTTGAATTTTCTTTACGTTGGTTCTAGTTGTTAAGTTCATGGGTATGTATAAGGATATTCCAGCGCAGGTGTGATTATCATTTTGTAAAGGTGGAGCGTAATGTGGGTAAGGGCTTGATCGAACCTCGATAGTCGTGATGGGGAACTTTTGGCTACTGCTGTTTTTTCGCGATATACTGCGTGGAGTTAAGGAGCCGGGTGATGTTGCAGCTGAGGACTGTTGTTGTTGGTTTATTGTTAAAAAGAATTAAGATAAGCCAATTCACTTTCTGCAGTTTTGTAATTATGTTTCAATAATTGCTGATAAGTTGGGAAATGTGTATTGTTACGAGATTATTTCCTTAAGTACTACAGAGATGCTGCGTCTGGTGACTACCGACACACGCTGAGGAGCAGGACGTGTTGCAACCCGCTCTCGCACAAGACAGTACATATATGACTTATTGCTTGTAGTCACTATTTGGTTGATTAATAAGTACATATGTGGTATATGCCAAGTTATATTTTGTTTTTAAGGTACAAACTCTTCCTATAGATTTGCTGAACACCAGTTTTCATATTAGGAATTTCTTTTTCAGTTTTATTAAACAATGGAGATTTTATACAATATTTGACAATATCCTGAGTTACTTTACAATTTATTTAAATATTTTGGCTTTGTTTTATTATTTTTATAAAACTGTAATATCAATATAGGTATAGGTTAAGTAATAATTGCAATTAAGAAGCAATAAAATGCTTATCTTAACATACTAAGAAGGTTAGGTTAGGGCGGTGTTTTCTATTAAGCTTTTCAAGGTAAACTAAAATATTCACAATAAATTAGTATGTCACATATGCACTTATTATTAAGCCAATATTGACAGAAAGCAAGTGCGATAACGGCATTCATCCACGTCTTCATAAGTCCACTCTCAGATACACATCTTTACAAAAAATTTAAAAATCAATGGAAAAATATGGTCACCAAAATCTTAATCGTCTCTCAGCATCTGCTGAAGAATAAAGTGACGGTTTTTCCTAACTTTCCACTTACGTCAGCGCAATTATTCTTGAGCCGGAATTGCTTAGATATGCAAATTTTATTCAAATTATCTGGCAGGTCTCAGGTGAGTGTTTGCCCACTGCTTTCCCAGGCGAGTGTCGCTCTAAAAATATCTGACTTGCCTCCGGTAAAAACAGGCAATGTGTAGGGCTTTTCATATATCGTTTGTGTTATATGGAAGAGAACTATGCTTCGTTGTATTATGATAATGAGTTCGCAAATAGTCCAAAGCCAAATGGTTTATTTAAAAAACTTATTATACATCCTTATTTTTAACTAAGACTAGGGTTCATAAGGGCTGTCAAATGACGTACCAAGTGAAACTGCAAGCAAGAGCTGTTATCCTACCTCAGTTCATCTGAAGCCTGCTCCTAGAGACCCATTTATTTCATGAGAATATTATATACCTCAATATGAATAAACTTTATTCGTTAACAACATTAAGTAACAATCATATAAGGAACAGGCTGAGCCCCTGACTAAGTGAGTGCCAGAGCCTCCATGTGATCAGTTGACCTGATCTCCCGTGTATCAACCTGCTGACTGAACAAGTTCCAGATGCGAGTCGACCTTGGAGTGAATGATCGCTGATGGAGTGATGTTCTCGAGAAAGGCAGTTCCAGCATGAGACTACTGAAAGTTGAGAGACTATTGCAACGGAAGCCAACTACTGGTTGTCCACGGAGTTGGCCCAGGTACGGAACTTTGAGAATGTTGGCCTTGTACATAACAGTAAAACCGCCAACGCCTAGACGGTGGTGTTGCAGGCTTTGATGTTCAGACCGTTCCCACCAGACTTGGTCAAGACTAGAGATGAACCTTCTAGCACGGCTCTCCACTTTGTCCAAAAGTCTGACGAGGTCTCTTTCTCTCTTTCTCTCTTTCTCTCTTTCTCTCTTTCTCTCTCTCTCTCTCTCTCTCTCTCTCTCTCTCTCTCTCTCTCTCTCTCTCTCTCTCTCTCTCTCTCTCTCTCTCTCTCTCTCTCTCTGACAAACACAAGTCTCCCGGCTTCGTGTTCGTCGTAGGTGGAAAGTCTTTTGTATGTAATAACATCCTCGTGCTTTGACCTGTACATCTGACTCAATTTCCTCGATCTGTTTTGCTCCTCCTCAATATGTTATATAGAATGCAAAATGTTTTGGCGTAATATTAGGAGTGAGAGTCACTTTTGCCGTTTCATTTAAAAAAAATTTGGTGGTGGAACCTGGTTGTCTGTCAGATACGCATTGTTTCATGGAACTTAAACGTTACTAATGACTGCTTAAAACTTCAACTTTTCAACAATTCTTAAGGTGTTCCTGATGCGGTTTTTGTTTGTGAAAAATACGTTTTCTGAAGTGTAATATTTCATATATATGTACGTTAACGTTCACTTTTCCTCTGTGTTGGCTTGTTTAAGACCTCTATATATATATATATATATATATATATATATATATATATATATATATATATATATATATATAAAATCAGACATGCTATTTTTTTTTTAATTTTCTCAAATCAGATTATTGATTTTCTGAAGTTTACTTTAGAAACTCAGAAAATTTTAGAAAATTTAGAAAATTTATTTAGAAACTAGTTTCGTTTCTAGATAATTCATGAATGTTATATATATATATATATATATATATATATATATATATATATATATATATATATATATATATATATATATATATATATATGTATATATATATATATATATATATATATATATATATATATATATATATATATATATATATATATATATATATATATATATATATATATATATATATGTATATATATATATATATATATATGTATATATATATGTATATATATATATGTATATATATATGTATATATATATATATATATATATACATATATATATATATATATATATATATATATATATATATATATATATATATATATATATATATATATATATATATGTATATATGTATATATATATATATATTTAGAGTATATATTTATTTATAGTATATTAGGAAATACTGGAATACTATTTTTTTCGTTATGTACACTGTGAAAGCCAAAAATCTCCGTTGGCGACAAGTGTTAAGTTCCGTGCCGCTCAGGTGAATATTTTTAAATAAAACAAATGTTAACAATTAAAAAATGTTTTTTACGAAATCAAAGAACATTAATACAGTGATTAATATTTACCAAAACTCAAGGAAATAGTTGATTAGATTATAGTATATATAAGTCTGTTACATCATTGAATATATCAGTTCAAATGTCACATATCTTTTCAATGTCACCAAGGTAAACACTATTATTATCATGACATTCCAATAGAAATATATATTTTGACCAAAAAATGTACACTTAGATTGCGTAAATCTTAAAATAACGTCAATTATTGATGGGAAGAAATCATGAAAACCTAGACTCATGCACACTTAGGAACAAAGTGAGAAATAGATCATTCTATTTAGTGACAATGTTTAACTTTTACCTGACTTCGTAAAGAAATTATAACAATTTATATAATTTTTTTGCATAATTAAAGGCGAGTTAAAAATATGATCATGTTAATAATGTGAAAGTGTTGTATTGTATTTAGTATATTTTATATTAGTAGTATTTTTTTTAGTAATTAATAATGTGTATAAGACAAGAGCTGGCTATACCGAACAAGGCTATTGGAGACGGTAGTTGACAAGTGAATTAAAGTATGACATCTCAACAATCAGTTGTATTACTTTATTGATACTTTCTTGTGCGTGCACATTTATCATTAAATCGGATAATATTTGTTTATCGGTATAAAAAACAACATTATTTTAGTATCAAGTTAAGTCTTTCATGAACATATTTCTTCCCATCCTGCAAGACATAATAGTCCTTATAACAGCTATAGGAGGAACGTCTTGTATTACTGCAATGTTGCAGATGACGTGCTGGAAGTGGAACACTAACTATACTCCCTAGTAAATGCCCTCTTAGGTCTAATTTAGTACATATGTGGTATACTAAGCCTACATAACTTCAGGCATGGTTGTCGCCTTATTTTCTCGTTCATAATTAATAGTTCAACTCATGAACCTTTTGTGGGCTCAACAATAATTTGTTTACGTTCCACCAATAGTTACTAAAATTACCATGACATTTGATTAACAAGTTTCATATTTATTTGAATCATTAAATATGTTTTTAAATTAACTTTTATTCTCAAATAATAATACAGTATACTTGGGCAAATATTCAAGTTCAAGTACGTTAATGGAGACAATAAGATACGTCTTAAAAGAACAGATTATCTTAGGCTACGTCTGCCCAATCTTAGGCAAAAATTGATGAAATCTAATTAATTGTTTGAAAGTTCTAGTAAGTTGATGCGTCCATACAAATAGTTTATATTGTCAGAATGATTTTACAACACATGACGCATGTATTGTATTCAACAACAATCCATTCACTCATAGTGGACAACACTTGTGGGGGCTTAGTGGCTGAGTGGACAGCGCTCGGGATTCGTAATCCTAGGGTCTGAGGATCGATCCCCGGCGATGGCGGAAACAAGTTTCTTTCACCCTAATTCATCTGTTTGCCTAGTAGTAAATATGTACCAGGGATTTAGACAGCTGTTACGGGCTGCTTCCTGAGTACTCACCTAGTTGTTCTCACCTAGTTGTGCTTGCGGGGGTTAAGCTTTGTCTCTTTGGTCCCGCCTCTCAACTGTCAATCAACTGATGTACAGGTTCCTGAGCCTACTGGGCTCTATCATATCTACATTTAAAACTGTGTATGGAGTCAGCCTCCACCACATCACTGCCTAATGCATTCCATCCGTTAGCTACTGACACTGAAAAAGTACCTTCTAACGTCTCTGTGGCTCATGTGGGTACTCAGTTTCCACCTGTGTCCCCTTGTTCGCATCCCGCCAGTGTTGAATAGTTTATCCTTGTTTACCCGGTCGATTCCCCTGAGGATTTTGTAGGTTGTGATCATGTCCCCCCTTACTCTTCTGTCTTCCAGTGTCGTAAGGTGCATTTCCCGCAGCCTTTCCTCATAACTCATGCCTCTTAGTTCTGGGACTAGTCTAGTAGCATAGCTTTGGACTTTTTCCAGCTTCGTCTTGTGCTTGACAAGGTACGGGCTCCATGCTGGGGCCGCATACTCCAGGATTGGTCTTACATATGTGGTGTACAAGATTCTGAATGATTCCTTACACAGGTTCCTGAACGCTGTTCTGGTGTTGGCCAGCCTCGCATATGCCGCAGACGTTATTCTCTCTATGTGGGCTTCAGGAGACAAGTTTGGTGTGATATCAACTCCTAGATCTTTCTCTCTGTTTCATTAAGTACTTCATCTCCTATTCTGTATCCTGTGTCTAGCCTCCTGTTTCCACTGCCTAGTTTCATTACTTTGCATTTACTCGGGGGGTTGAACTTCAACATCCATTTGTTGGACCATTCACTCAGTCTGTCTAGGTCATCTTGTAGCCTCCTACTATCATCCTCTGTTTCAATTCTCCTCATAATTTTTGCATCATCGGCAAACATTGAGAGGAACGAATTTATACCCTCTGGGAGATCATTTACATATACCAGAAACAGTATAGGTCCAAGGACTGACCCCTGCGGGACTCCACTTGTAACGTCTCGCCAATCTGAGACCTCACCCCTCACTCAAACTCGTTGTCTCCTGTTGCTTAGGTACTCCTTTATCCAATGGAGTACCTTCCCTTTCACTCCAGCCTGCATCTCCAGCTTTTTCGCTAGCCTCTTGCGTGGCACTGTATCAAAGGCTTTCTGACAATTCAAAAATATGCAGTCTGCCCACCCTTCTCTTTCTTGCCTTATTTTTGTTGCCTGGTCGTAGAATTCAAGTAACCTTGTGAGGCAGGACTTGCCATCCCTGAACCCATGTTGATACTGTGTTACAAAGTTCTTTCGCTCCAGGTGCTCCACTAGCTTTCTTCGCACAATCTTCTCCATCAGCTTGCATGGTATGCAGGTTAGGGACACCAACCTGTAGTTCAGTGCCTCCTGTCTATCCCCTTTC